>NC_056744.1:1013366201-1013382641 GCF_019279795.1 Protopterus annectens
TGAACCAGGGAACTAAGAACAATAAAAGATTTCATAGGAACATGAGTAGTAGGAACCTGGCCAGAATTTACATATTATTCCCCAAGGTAGAACAACTGGGCTAGACTAAACAGAAATGTTTCATAGGAACATGTGCATTTAACATGTGCATTTAAGTGAAAGCTTCGATACACATCCAATAATGGTTTCTGATCATGCAACAATAAAAACAAAGATAAAAATGAAGGGTAATGAAGTATAAGACAATGGTACATTCCCATCTTGTTAGAGAGCCATTTAAGGAATGGGTAGTGGAAATTATTCAAGAGTTATTACAGAAAATAAAAATATCTTCAGAAGTTATGGCAAGTGGCTGGGATAAAATTAAAATGTAGTTTTAAAATGGGGTTTAAATAAAATAATATATGGTTAAGAAGTAAGGCTGGCAAAGGTTAAAGTATCCACAAACACCATGTACCTCCTCAACACCTATTAGATGAAAAAAACGCACAATCCGCTGATCGGTACAATAAAGGTGTATCCTCCAAATGAACCACGCTCCAAAAGTATTTCGAAATTGGATAGTAGCTTTAATAAACAAACGGACACCAACAGCGCAAGGTACAACAACCATAGATTCAACAGCACAAGGTACAACAACCATAGATTAAGTGCGCTTTCGTCTCTGCGTAGGAGACCTCATCAGAATCAATAAAACTGTTAATTGATGCATTTAAATACTTTGTTGAAAATTAAAAACCTTGGCAACAAATTAGAAACAATTATTGCTTCAATTCAAAGCACTAAAAAACGCACCTAAGGGGCTACTTTGAATGTTCCAAAACTGCTTGTAAATGCATTCGTAAAATTCATTCATAAAACAGCTAGTACTCAGTAAAAAATGAATGTTGTCAACATTACAATATAAAATATGTTAAAAATGTTAAAAATACTAAAATATACTGTATATTAAAGTGTTAAAATGTGTAAGGTACTGGAATTTTAACTATTACATTTATAAATAGATAAAAATACAAGTACATAAATCTATGCTGTAAGCCAAAAAGGTCTACAAAAATCTTTAAACTAGAAACTAATTTATCAATACTCAAGTGGAAATTTATTTGGGATTTAATGCCAGTAATTTCAGTACTGGCTTAATAGAAATATGATCATTCATGCCCACATAGGAGCATGCATCCAATCTAATTTGCCAAATTAATTCCCTATATTCCAGGAAGGTTTCCCAATCTCCACCCCTCTTCCCCTAATTTCACTTCTTCCAAAACCCAAAATTTTATATTAGCATTCTTACATTGTAATGTATGTCTAAACAGTTACTCTTTAATCTATACCAAATACTTTGCATCCAGAGATCCTTTTCACCTGATAGAAATGGACATTGTGCGCATCTACCGCACTTATGGGTACCTGTCTTGGTTTGTGCTCCCCCCCTACCATTTAAAACCTTCTTTCTTTCAAAAATCTTTTTAAGGTTATTATTCTTCCTGTAGCCAAACCTAAGGGGTTGTTGAAAAATAGATTGTCTACTGGCCATTCTCCCAAATATATTCCACACCTCATTGATGCCCTTCTGCAACCATCCTATGTCAGTATAATAGGTTAAAGTCAAACAAGGTAGTTCCAGACCAATCCTCATATCCCCTTTGTCCACCAATAAGTCCGTACCAACTACTGTCTCACTCCCAATGGTTAAAGTACTCATTTCACCATTAAATGTTAAAAGTGGACAGTATTTTAATTCACGTTTCTTTACAACTTCCTTTTTATGGTCTTAATTTACTGGGATATCCTCTCTCTTTGAATAGTTCTTGGACTACTTCCATCTCTTCCATAAATTCCTCAAAATCACTAGTCATTCTTGAAACTCTGATCATTTGACCCTTCACTACATTCTTTTTCAAAAATAGTGGATGGTCACTCTGAAAATGGATGTATGAATTCGAAAAATAACTTTTCCTATAAATCCTAGACTTATAGCTACTATTAAATTTATCCTTGCTTATCTTAACATCCTTAAATGGTAGGGGGGGGAGCACAAACCAAGACAGGTACCCATAAGTGCGGTAGATGCGCACAATGTCCATTTCTATCAGGTGAAAAGGATCTCTGGATACAAAGTATTGGGTATAGATTAAAGAGCAACAGTTATTATAGCTGTTACACAAAGGGGGTAGTATACCTCGCATATTGTATGATATGTTGGGCCTATTATGTGGGGAAAACTGAAAGACACCTGAGAGCATGGATATATGAACACGAGAGACATTAATAAAAAGAATGAGAATAACGCCCTGTTTAGACATGCATTAAAATGTAAGAATGCTAATATAAAATTTTGGGTTTTGGAAGAAGTGAAATTAGGGGAGAGGGGTGGAGATTGGGAAACCTTCCTGGAATATAGGGAATTAATTTGGCAAATTAGATTAGACGCATGCTCCTATGTGGGCATGAATGATCATTTTTCTATTAAGCCAGTACTGAAATTACTGGCATTAAATCCCAAATAAATTTCCACTTGAGTATTGATAAATTAGTTTCTAGTTTAAAGATTTTTGTAGACCTTTTTGGCTTACAGCATAGATTTATGTACTTGTATTTTTATCTATTTATAAATGTAATAGTTAAAATTCCAGTACCTTACACATTTTAACACTTTAATATACAGTATATTTTAGTATTTTTAACATTTTTAACATTTTTTATTGTAATGTTGACAACATTCATTTTTTACTGAGTACTAGCTGTTTCATGAATGAATTTTACGAATGCATTTACAAGCAGTTTTGGAACATTCAAATTAGCCCCTTAGGTGCGTTTTTTAGTGCTTTGAATTGAAGCAATAATTGTTTCTAATTTGTTGCCAAGGTTTTTAATTTTCAACAAAAAGTATTTAAATGAATCAATTAATAGTTTTATTGATTCTGATGAAGTCTCCTACGCAGAGACGAAAGCGCGCTTAATCTATGGTTGTTGTACCTTGTGCTGTTGAATTTATGGTTGTTGTACCTTGTGCTGTTGGTGTCAGTTTGTTTATTAAAGCTACTATCCAGTTTCGAAATACTTTTGGAGAGTGGTTCATTTGGAGGATACACCTTTATTGTACCGACCAGCGAATTGTGTGTGTTTTTTTTTATCTAAAAGGTTAAAGTATCACAGAATAAGGAGAATCTCACAAAAGAGGAGAAGAAAATGCAGAGTGCTAAACAGAAACTAAGGGAGTATCCAGATAATATGCATGAGTTTAGAAAGACTGCAGTTAAGCAACTATTTTTGGATAACTGTTCCAGAGCATAAAAACTTTTAGCACAATGACTTGGGCAAAAGAACACTGAAAGGGTTGTCGCCAAATAAAGGGAACCTAGAACAAGAAAAATAACCACAGATCCAGTACAGGCTTTAGAGAGATTCTGGAAATTTTAAGAAAATTTGCATAAAAACAGAAAAATGTGGAAATGAAGAAAGGGTACAAATGGAAATACTTATGGAAGACTAGCAGCAGGGAACTCAGAAAAGCGACTACCTTCTGGATTTAAGTATCTTTGCTTTTTTTTCACTTGGAATAGCTGCTGTAGCTTACCTTGAACTAGCCTGAACTGTTTTTTTAACCGATTGCTGCATTATTTTAAAATCTGCACTTAAAAGTTACATTTTAGTCGAATCTGATTGAAAGTTTGCTTGTTTGTTTGTTTAATTTAACTGTGGAGGCTGCCCACTAAAGTGTGCTAGCCTGTGTAACTAATTTGTCACTGTTTCTGCATTTTCTGTGTGTTTCTACCAAAAAAACAAAAAAATAATCCTTGTTTTCCCACCTTCCTCGACTAGTTTAGACCAGTTTACAGGCATTGCTGTATTCTGGGCTGTGGTGTAGTTCCTGTGTTGTCCATTACCTTACTTGGATAGAAGGAAGTTTCTTTGCTCACCAGTGGGAGTGGGGAGCCTTCAGCAGCCTACCTGTCCTTGGGGGAAGTGACCTCAGCACAAGAAGCTGTAGTAATTGGTTGTTTGGGACCATTTCTAGCTCTTTTGTAGTTCACTGTTTAAAATCCGCGTTTGCATGGCTTTGCGCAGCACCGGTTAAACTTTTTCTGGCTCTGCCAAGTCTGCTCTTCAAATCTTCCCTTAAGGAAGCTCTACTCTTAGTATAACCAGACTACTCACTGTATTATAAGCCTAGCACTTGTTCTCAATACTTCTCTACTAAGTAAGCACTCTCGTACTAAGTAAAGCACTACATCTACTTACCACCCCAGAATATCCACTTCCTTAAAGGCAAGGTGGGTATACCACTCCCTTATACTGTTCTAGCATGTCGAGTGGTAGATTACTGGCATCGCCTCCAGTTCAGCTGGTCAACCTGGGTATCTTGAAACAAATGCTACAATTGTCTCATGTACACAGACAACCCTCTCCTCCTCCCAACAAACACAAATACATGTGAGAGATGCAACTATATAGCCAAACTGGAGGCTGAACTCTCAACTTAGGGCTGGCATGACCAGACAGGAGGAGATGGCAACCACACACACAACAACCCCAGTCCCACATATAAGTAGACTCCTAACACAACTGCAAACAAAACACATAAAAACACAAAGACACACTTGAGGCTCTAATAAAAACTTACCAAAACAGCCAGAGGCTCCCAAAGCAGACATCCAAAATCCACCACCTCAAAACAAAACACATGCAACACATACTTCAATAAAATCAGTGCGTCGACCAATCGCAGCCCTTAAGGCCAAACACCTTGCCTGATACACTAGTAATAGGTGACTCCATAGTCAGACACACTGATGTCCCACTGACCAGGCTGAACAAGGAGAAGGTGACTGTGAGCTGTCTATCGGCAGCTAGGATCCACCACAACACACGCACTCGGGTCACTCCAAAGCAAGTACAAATACGACTCAGTCACTGTCCATGCTGGTGTGAATGACCTGAGACGTACCTCCCAGGACTACATGAAGAGAGACATAGAGGAGCTCTCCGATTATGTAGCCCAGGCTGGTATGACCCTGACCCTGAGCAGCATCTTGCCCTCACCAAGAAGGATACCACAATACAAAGACAAGATGATCAGCTTTAACAATTGGCTCAAGTACTGGTGTCATTCTAAGGGGATCCAATGTCTGCCTGGGATGATATGTTGGACAAGCCATGCTGCTTCGCAAGGGATGGCTTACACCTGTCACCACTGGGCTTCCGGATATTGGCTAAGGCTCTTGCCACCCCCATCGTGCCTTTTTTAGGCAAGGCTCAAAAGACAAACCCACCTCCTTAAAAAACAAAAATGGAAAAAAACTAAGGGTAATGCTGCTCAACGCCAGAAGTCTAAATCTCAAGATGCAGGCACTTGATGCACTCCTCAGCATGGAGAACATCGACGTCTGTGCAGTAACTGAAACCTGGTTCAAGGCTCCTGAGAGCACTCCAGCGCTACCAGGCTATACTCAGATCATGCTTTTAGGCCCGCCCCAAAACCTGGCCGAACCACAAGGAGGGGGAGTGTCCATTCATAAAGGACACCCACACCTCCAGGTTAGTAGCAACATGAAGCATCAGAGACCATACAGGTGCAACTAACCATAGGCAAAACTGCTATACAACTGGTAGCATGTTACAGACCACCCTCCCAATCTCAAGAACCCCACTCAGCCTCCTGAAGACATTGAGGATATAAATGTATCACAAAAATACCATCATACTTGGAGATGTCAACCACCCAAACATAGATTGGGTACATTATTCTAGCCCTAATACCCTAGCCCAAAGGTTCCTGGAATTCATAAATTCAAATGCACTGGAACAACTAGTCACCTCCCACTAGGGGAAATAATATACTAGACCTGATAATCACAAACATGGGGACAAAATGCTCCACACCGGAAGTATACCCCTCACACGTGAGATCTGACCACAAACTAATCACCCTGGATATACATATCCCACCTCCACCCCAGCACAAAAGACCACAGTGAAAACTTCTCAAAAGCAGACTTCACTCTTCTTAAGACTGAGATGATATCCTTTAAGCCCACTGTGCCAGTGGATACCACATCCCACAATGTCAATCCTTCACAAATGCTTTCTATGGACATCTCCAAGAATGCATGGATCATGCAATCCCAAACAAATCCAAGTCCCTCTCCACCAAATGTAAGCTGTCCTGTCTGGTGGACCTCAGCCATAAACAAATTGTATAACAAAAGAAGGAAGATACTGCACGCCAGATCAAATCCCATGAAGGGAAGACATCTCTGATCAACATTAGCAGAAAACTACGTTTCATAAAAACATCCAAGGCAAACTTTGAGAGAAAAATCGCTAAGGACACTAAAGATAACCACAAAGCCTTCTTCAGCTATGTTAGAAACCTGGACACCCTCAGATATGCTCAGAGTTGGTTCACAACAAAAATACACTGAACCCACAGATATTAAGCTAACATTCTGGCTGACAGGTTCAGTGCAAATTTCCCTCCTTCACCCCCAAAAGAAGAAGAAATACTTATCCCAGCTGAATGTAATCTCCCTGTCATCTCAGATGTCCAAGTGAGAACCGCCTAAACAAAGCAAAACACAGCATCAATGGACCTGACGGTATCCCCGGGTGCGTGTTACGTGAACTCCAAGAGGAGCTAAACCCACACATAAAATGCTATTTAACCTTAGCCTTACTGGATATGTACCTGAAATTACCACTGGCATTATTACAGCAACAGTGGTCCCACTCCACAAGGGGGTGCCTCTACAGACCCTGAAACTACCGCCCCATGTTTAACTAGCCTGGTCTGCAAAGCCATGGAAAGAATCATTATGGAACTCATAAACAGAGACATAGGGACCCACAGACACTTGACCCCACCCAGTTAGGCTTTGTAAAGGGCAGATCCTGCCTTTTAAACCTGGTTGACTTTTTCGAAACCGCCACTAGAGCCATTGATGTGGGCAAGCAGTCCATACAGCATACCTGGACTTGGCTAAGGCCTTCACACAATACCCCACTCAGGCATCATAGATAAGCTAAACAGCCGGTAAAAGTAAACCCTTATGTCACTAGATGGGCTGTGCAAACTGGCTAAAGGACAGAACCCATAAAGTTAAAATCGCTGGAGTAATGTCAGACTCAAAGCCAGTCACAAGTGAGGTCCCACAGGATCTGTCCTGGGATCCCTCTTGTCTCTGCATTTATTTCTTCAGATGTTAAGGCAAACATGGAGGGTTGTGATGACAAAGCTCGCAGATGACTGCAAACTAGGCTTCATAGCTCCATACACCAGCAGACACACACATCCTGCACAAAAGGCCCTCACTGAAACGGACAACTGGTGCCATAGTCACGGGCCTTTAAACTAAATGCCAAAAATGTATAGTCATCCTTTGGAAAAAACAAAGTACCTAACAAATTATCACATAGACAGCAAACCCACTGAGCACGGAAAAAGTAATCAGAGACCTAGGGACCCAAGTAGACAGCTTAATTCTCTCATTTGGACACCCACGCTACAAAGTGGTTAGAAAACATTCTACCTTGCACACCTCATCATGAAGGGATCTACATCCAGATCCAAGGATGTCATTGTACCCCTATAGCCCCTCCCTCATCAGACCCATTGATTGAGTACAATGCCCCATTTGGTATGTACCACCCGGTGCATTTGCAACAGCTGGAGAGACCACAAAAGTACCTCACCAAAAAGGATCAGCAGGGTCTCCAACATATGTTCCATTCCTGCCAGACTAAAGAAACTTCCAGCTCTATTCAGTAGCATATCAGCCTGCCTGGTGAGGTGATCTCTGCCCTGACGCAAGGCCATGTCCAATCAGGATCTGATGGACATGCTCCACCTCAAAAAATCCAAATCCATCAGACCACGAGAGCTAAAGACTTGAACCTCGGCACAAGTATGAATAGGACATGCTGCAGGGATAGATTCATGCAACCCAGAGGCTTCCCATGCTTTGGAGAACAGGATCACAGTTCAGATAGGGGCAGAGCCCCTCACTGACTCCCCTCTTCAAGAGAAATCTTGATGAGTGGATGGGAGATCGTGAGTGCATCTTACTCCTATATATAGGGGTCACATCTGTGTCACCAAGCTAGACAGGCACAGTAACTAATCTCTATTATATAAGGGGACCTTTCACTGTTTCACTACTAGACAGAGGCACAGTATTCTAGATTTATTCTGTACATTTTTAAAATTACTTCATGGATGGCAAAAGCCACATCACTATGGCTAGGCTTACAAATGCCCCAGGGCAGATAGCCTAGTACTATACTATGAAACTATGTTAGAGGAAGATAAGCCTCAACAACAAACAGTTAAGATAAGAAGGGATGAGATAAAAACAGTGATGCATAATCAATCTTCAGGAAAACATCCAGGAAAAGATGGTATTCCTGTGGAAGTTTGGAAATTAGAAGGGAAGAAAGTGATAAAGCTCTGGATGATTTTGTTTAACAGTATTTTAAAAGGAGTGGAAGCACCAGCATCTTGAAAGAAAGTTGTGGTGCCTGTGTTACCTAAAGATGGCAAAGACCAGTCAGACTCTGCTTCATATAGACCAACTTCAATTTTAATCAACGTTTATCAAGTGTTTATGTCTATACCAGCTAAAATAATAGCAAAGGTGTCGTCAAAATTGATGGTCATGGATCAGGGTGATTTTGCAGAGGGAAGTCAAACATATGGCAAACATTAATAGCATTATAATCCCGAGGGAAGCGGAATATAATTAATTACCTTGGTCGTTGGCGAGTCTTGAAGCAGAGAAAACATTTGACAGACTAAGCTGGGATTTTATCGACCAACTAAGCTGGGATTTTATCAGAAGGGCCTTGGAAGCACTTGCATTTCATAATACAATAAGAAGGTTAATTAGAAAGGATATATGAAGGATTGGAGGCAAGAATTAAAGTGGGAGGGTGCCTCTCAAACAAGCTGTGTTTGAATACAGGAACTAGATGGAGTGTCCTCCTTCCTCTGTTATTTGCTTTACATTTAGTCAATGGGGAAATAAAATAAAGGACTCAGTTACAAGGATTCATTGATATGGTAATCAAATTGTCTTTATTTGCAGATGACATTTTGTACTGGATAAATACAGAACATGACATCTCAGTATTGTGCAACATTTTCAGACAGTGTCAAGTCTTTTCGGGACATAAAATGAATGAAGATAAACTAAAGGCTATAGCCGTAAATTATGTTCCCACACACTAACTGGTTCAACAATACCAGAGAGTTATGTACTTACCATGACTTGGTATCAGTGTTGTCCTATTTCATTATTCCACACCACTGGGTCCTTGGATCTGAATTCAGATCCGAACCGTAATTCATTCCAAAAAAAACAGATGCTACTAATCTCTTTGTAGCCCCTTCCACCCCCTTCAGAAATGCCCTCAGAAGCTCCCCAACTCCCAACCAGATAGGAGTCTCAAATAACCTTAAGCAAAAAAGGTGAAGGAAAAGGTATGAATCATAAACTATAAACAAGTAAACCACAAACAAGAACAATAATAACCAAGCTCTAAGGCAAGGAACCATGAAACTCGGATCTCTCCTAGGAGCTTCTTGACTTCTTGGAAGGGGGAAGGTTGGTGGATGTGGTGAATAATGAAACAGGACAAGACAGATACCAAATTATGGTAAGTACATAACTCTTAAATCTGATGTCCATTTCATTATTCCTCACCACTGGGTCAGCTACATAATTACTCAGTGTGGCCCCTATGGAAAGATATGCCTGAGCACCATGGAGCCAAAGAAGGCGCTACTTCTGGAAACGTTGTCCAGTTTGTAACGCGAAACAAAGGTATGTAACTTGGAACAGGTTGTCACAGCACATATTTCATCAACTGAAGCTGCACAGGCTGAAGTAGTAGACACCGATCTGGTGAAGTGGGCCTTTGGTAGAAGGGCAATGACAGTCCCTTCAGGGAGTAAATAATGAAGATACGGTTGGTGATCCATTTAGCTAAGGTTACTTTCAACATTGCTTAGCCTATCTGATTGGGAGAAAAGGAGACAAAACAGCTGCTCAGACTTCCTAAATTACCTTCTGTGTAGACAGAAATGCAACTGTCTACGATCATCAAAGAGATGAAGTGTATATTCACCCTTGCTGGAGTAGTTAGGAAAGAAAACCCAAAGATGAATGGACTGATTTATGCTAGTCTCCGTGGTCACCTTAAGCATAAAGGAAGGATTTGTCCTCAGAGACACTATCTTTGAAAAAAACAGATGTATGGTGGTTTAGAAAACAAGGCCTGCAGTTCTGATTTGCTCTTAGTAGACTTAACGGCCGCAAGAAAAATGGTTTTCCAGGTTAAACACTTCATGATACAGAAATCAGCTGGTTCAAAAGGTTTCTGGTAAAACCTTGAAGAACCAGATTTAGATCCAAAGGAGAAGGACCTTTAACTGGTGGCCTAAGGAGAAAAAAAGAAGTTATGTACTCATCATAATGTAGTCCATCTCACCAAACATTATTAAATGTAGGTTCGGAGCAGATCCTCGGCTCCGACTCGGCCGCTTAGAAAGCCTGAAAACTTCCGATTGTCTCGTGGCTAATAGGTATCCCATGATGCATGCGCACTTTCCCCAGATCTTGTTTGCTACTAGTCTACCAGAATAAGACAGGAAAAAGAACAAAGGTCCGGAAGAATAAACTGTAATAAAAGGAGCCCTTGTGGAAAAAAAAAAACACAGTAGAAAAGGAAAAACTGTATCCAGATCCTTCAGGAAGGGGGCTGGTGGGTGGGTTCGTAATACTGTTCGGCGAGATGGACTACATACATGGAACGTTATGGTGAGTACATAACTTCTTTATGTTATGTAGTTCTATCTCGCCTCCATTATTAGATGTGGGACAGCGTCCCTAGCATCTTCAATGGGTGACTCACTGGAAAACCATGGAACCAAATGAAGCTCTACCCCTGGAAGTTAAATCCAACTTATAATGGGAAATGAAGGTATGAGGGGTAGCCCACGTTGCTGCTGCTGCACAAATACTATCAATAGGTGTCCTGGCTTGGAAAGCAGCAGAAGTAGAGAAGGACCTAGTGGAATGTGCTTTGACTTTAAAGGGCAACTCTCCTTTCCTTGAGAACTGTAAATAAAGGAAATACAACTAGAGATCCAGTTTGAAAGTGTAATCTTGGAAAGTGGCAAGCCCATTCTCGCCTCAGCAAAGGAAATAAACAACTGTTCTGATTTTCTAAATCCTTTGGTCCGGTGGATATAGAAACATAGTTGCCTGTGTACATCTAATTGGTGGAATGTATACTCTGCTTTATTGGAGTGATGAGGGAAGAAAATTGGCAATTCAATTGTTTGGTTTAAGTGAAACTGAGAACAGACTTTAGGATAAAAAGAAGGGTTGGTACTGAGAGAGACCCTATCCTTGTGAAAAATTAAATATGGAGGTTTAACAGACAGTCTGTAATTCAGAAACTCACCCGGCTGAGGTTATTGCTACCAGAAAAAGAGTCTTCCAAGACAAAAATTTCAACTGCAACTATGGGCTGGTTCAAAGGGTGGCAGAGTAAGTCTAGACAGAACTAGATTCAGGTCCCAAGGAGGAACGGGGTCTTGCATAGGAGGTCTTAACATCATGGAACCCTTAATAAAGGATTTGCACAGTTTGTGAGACATAAGACTGGAATCATTAATCCCCACATGAAAATTGCTTAAGATTATTGCTGCTAGCTGAACTCGAGTGCAGCAGCCGCTGAACCCTGGTGAAAGAGTTCTGAAAGAAACTCTAGAACAATAGTAATGGGAGTTGTAAATGGGATCAACTCTCTCTATTGTGTGCCCATATGGAAAAATCTCTTCCATTTACTACTAAGTGAAACAATTTTCTGGTCAAGGCTTCTGTGAGAAGAGGTAATAATATGAGTTACAGCTGAGATAAATCCATGAAGCCTGGCTAGTGACAGAACTGGAGCAGCCATGCCGCTCAGCTCTGAGAGTGTGAGACTGGGGTGAAGAGAACCTGACGCGGTGTCAGGAGGTCTGGCACTGGGTCCAGAGTCCATGGGCAGTCCTGTGGTAACAGGTGAGGCCCGAGAAAAAAGGGAA
The DNA here is from genome assembly GCF_019279795.1 of Protopterus annectens. NCBI lineage: Eukaryota > Metazoa > Chordata > Ceratodontiformes > Protopteridae > Protopterus > Protopterus annectens. The sequence continues at coordinate 1,013,378,296 of NC_056744.1, forward strand.
CCAAATCTGATGAGGCCAGTAAGGAGTGATGAGGATCATCTTGCTTCAGCAATCAGCATTGCTTTCTGTATGACCTTGGGGATGAGGGAAAAGGAGGAAAGGCATAAAGGAGTCCCGGGGCCAATCGTGGACTAGTGCATCTCTTTTGGGGGATTCTCCGGAGGGGGATGAGAGAGTAAAAGGTGTTGCATTTTGTGTTGGTGGGACTGGCAAAGAGGCCATAGCAGGGTTGTCCTAACTCTGTGAAAGATCACACTGGCTATTTTCTGGTTCAAGGACCATTCGAGGTAACAATATTGGCCCCTGCTAAGCTTGTCCGCCATTACGCTTTGAAGTCCCCTCAGACAAAGATGTTTTCAAATGCAGAAAGCGTTTGGAAGAAATCGCCCAATCCCAAACTCGCATGGCCTCTCGACATAAGGGGTATGATTTGGTCCCCCCTTGTTTTAGATACCAGACAACCAACATGTCGGTCTGGATAGCTATCGTCCCTAGAAGGAGAGAGTCATGAAGTGCTTGCAACGCTAGAAGCGCCGCCCTCATCTCTAGGACATTGATATGCAGATGGGCCTCCTGCTCTTGCCATATGCCTTGGAATGTCCTGTCAAGATAATGCCCCCCCCCCACCCTATCTGAGAGGTATCCGTGGTCACAGTGGCAACGGGTTGGTGCGGTACAAAGGGAGTTCCTGTGGTAAGATGACCTGGTTGACTCCACCAGCATAGGTCCTTTATGCAAGAATCTGTAATCAGGATCTGATGATGTAGAGGCAACTGCTGAAACGACCACTGGGATGACAGGAGCCAGTGGAGTATTCTCATATGTAGTCTTACTAAAGGTACCAAGGTTAAGTGGCTGATAATTACAGTTCCGAAGCTGCAACACCCACCTTCAAGCCACTCTTTGAAGGGGAAGCAATTCTGTAAATTTGTTGTAACAAGATCTCTGTATTCTGTCTGTAGGTAGTCTGGCTGTCATCTTGACCGTGTCCATGTTTGCTCCTATAAAAGTTATAGACTGAGTGGACAAAATAGAGGATTTTTCCCTAGTTTATCGTAGGACATCCCAACTGGGAACAGAGCTTGATTGTGGAATCTCTCGACTGGAATTTAGCGATGGTCCTGGTGGTGGGCTCAGGAGCCAACCCTGTCCAGGTATGGAAAAAGGACTCTGGATTCCTGATGCTGCAAAATGAGCTGAGACTACTGCCATGCACTTTGTGGAACACCCGGGGCTGTGGTGGAGACCAAAGGGCAGCCTGGAAACTGGTAGGTAAATGATTGGCTCCCCAGCCGGAAGTGTAGGTAGCTCCTTCGATGTCTTATTCCATCATTAAGTGTGGTAGTAGGCATCCTGGAGGATCTATTGAGCACATCCAGCTTGTCTCTCCCCAACAAAGGGGAGTATGGATTGTGAGCAGTGACCATTCGAACTTGGACTTCTTTACATGCTCATTTAACCTAAGCTGAGGTCCAGGGATGGGTCTCCTAGTCCCCTGTTCTTTTGGAACTAAAAAGAACCTGGGAGGCTATGTTCCAAATCCTGTCTGGTCTGTTGGGGATCTTTTGATGACCTTTTCCATAGCAGCTTTTCTATCTCTATAGCCGCTGATCCCTGTGGATTGGGTAAGTGGTACATCTGGGATCCTTTTGGGAGTGGGTGTGGTGGATGGGAAAAGGGTATAGAGTAACCTCTGGTAACAATGTCTTGCACCCACTTGTCTCTCGAGTGAGATTTCTAGCCAGGCTTCTGGGGTACAAAGCATAGCGCACCCCTGACCGGGCTCCAGAGATGTACACAGTCGGGTTCCACATCAGGAACGCTGATAGGGACAGTAACGAAAGGAATCATGACCTCCCTGACTTTGTGGGCCTCCCCTGCTTCTAGGGCAACATCTACCATTATTTCCTTCTCCCCTGCCTCTGAAGGAGGAATCACCTTGTGTGTCCTGGAAAGGTCTCCGTAATTTCTTGAACCACATTTTGCTGCTCTTCTGACCTTTAGGGTAAGGTCTAGAAGATACTGTAAAATGGACTCCCATGGCAGACCTGCTCAGACCTGGTAAGAGTATCTTTCACCTTGGGTCCAAAAAGAGAGGATCTGTCCACGGAAGCATTGGTGAATGCAGACTTGAAAGACTCAGCAAAGTTGCATAGACGCATCCAGGAAGGTCTCCTTAATGAGACTCCTGAACTGGGCCTACCTACTCGCACCATCAGCTGCATATGAGATCAGCCACATGGAGGAGTTAACAGTAGATGTGAGGGTAGCCAACTGAGCAGACACTGTAGATGGGACTGCTTCAGTCGAGGTACCCTGAAGAATATCTCCTAACTCCTTTAGGTGATCTCTCTGAAGTCTCGTAAAATGTGATAGATAGTTTAGTGATCGGATGAAGAGAAGATACGCTTCCCGTACCTATCCATCATTCGGGATTCCTTATTAGGTGGATGGATAGACTACTATCTCCTTCTTAGTGGCCGCCGCCACCACCATGGCATCAACAGGTAAACCCTTACATAAAAACTTTGCCCTAAGGGGTGGAGAGAAATTTATTCGGCCTCCTGGGGACTGGTTCCATGGCATCGGGAGTCTGCCATGCTTTCTGACTCACGAGATCTAGTAATTCATCAAATGGAGGTGACACCCATGAAGCTGAGGGTTGAGACCCAAAAGCCTTCAGGTACACAGACTCCCCATCAGAAGGGGTAATCGGGTGGCCAGCTTCAGCTTCTGCCTGAGGATCCCCAAAATGTCTGCAAAGTAGACATCTTCAGAGGATGTATTAGGGGAACCCTCAGACTCATTGAGGTCAGTGTCAGATGTGACAGACTCATCAGGGGAGTCTACACATTTCCTCTTACATGATCTCTTCCGAGGGGGCTCCTCAGTGGGGTCTTCTGGGGAGGTGTCAGAAGATTGGGGACCACCCAAATGGGGGTCATCAGGCTGTGAGTCTCTACCATCCTGGGGAAAGAGAGGATGCTGAGACCATAGATGGCGTTTGAGGGAGTATAGCATCGGTACTCCTACGTGGTATGGATGAACTATCCAACATGCTCCTCATCTTCACGAAAACAGATTCGGGTCTGCCCGAACGATGCCTCCCCAGCTCCGAGGATAAAGGCTCTCGCATGGCTCCAAAGGAATCAGCTCTGAGAATGATGTAGGGTCCGAGCTCACTCAGGCCAACGCACCAAGAGGAAGACTCTGCACCAAAGAGGCTCTGTTCCAAGCATCCTCCTCAGGCCCAACCAAAGAGCTTCGGACCCTAGACACTTCGGATGGCACCGACAGTGTTGGAGCAGGGCTCGGCTCCGAGACAACCACCCGGGTGCTGAGCCACATACCACTGTAGTCGCACCGACAGCATCGGCTCCAAAGGCCCAATCTGGGTTGAGGAGGAAAAGAGCAGGGTCGGGTAACAGGTGTCGGCCAAGTAGACAGAAGTGGTCAGGATTTATAAAATTTTGGCAAGGCCGACGCACTTAAGGAGTCCAAGCAATCTCACTGAGGTCTTCTTCAGAAAGCTCCTGAGGATAGTGTTGAGACCTCAGACTCTGTAATATAGGTGATTTGAAGTAGGGGAGCCCAAGGAATGTCTGAAGACCATTCAAGAGGACTGCTATGATCGCCACCGGCACTGGGCGCCAATTCTGCAAATGTCCGTCCAGACTTCTATCGGCTCCAAGGACAGTGGGAGTCAAGAGACAGAGGCCATTCCCATTTAGGTAACTTCTGTGGAGGTACAGAGACAGAAGTTGAGGCTGGAGAAGGCCTTTGGAGGTCTTGCCTTATCTTTACTGGAAGAATGTGATCTTAGCAGAGTGACCTAATTTAACTGGCTACGCCTCTCTCCTCAAAAGAAGGTTTTAAATAAGCCTTTAGAATCAACTTTATTCTTCCGCTCCTGAGCACTCAGGACTAAAGGAATGGCAAAAAGACAAGTCTCTTGAAGATGTATGGCCCCTAAACAGTACACATGCTATGTCCATCAGTGATGACATTTTTGAGAGCATTTAGTACACTTTTAAATCCTGACCGCTTATGCCTTTATGTTCTTTAGATATAATGGCAGTCTCAATATAGGCTACTGAAGAGAAAAAAAACAACACACTCAATTAACAAGAGCGAACTAGATCCTCTAACTTAAACAGATCTAGCCCCATTCACAACAAACAACCAAGGGAAGTTTTACTTGCCCCTCTAACTTAAACAAAACCTAGTGTAAAGGAGGCAAGGGAACAGATTACCTCTAAGTAATATGGTTTAGTCAAAGCACACTCATGGGAACACAAACAAAAAGGTCAACAGGTCCAAAATTTTATAGCAGAAAAAGTAAACCC
>NC_056744.1:1013383141-1013570641 GCF_019279795.1 Protopterus annectens
CAGAGCTTGGTCGGCAGGCGGGCGAGGATCGGCTCCGAACCCATGTGTAAGAACAAAGGCGAGATTGAACACTCTCACATTGGCTAACCTTCCCCCCCAAAGGAAACCCTGGGCCTGCAGAGGCAGGCAGGGGTAGGCCGGAGTCACTGTGTGCCAGTGCTTAGCCCTTTCAGAGGTGGAAGTCTGCCCCCTAGAAGACCTGTAACCCCTAGGCCTAGTGCGACACTGTTTACTAGGGTCAGGAAAAGTCCAATTCTTAGAAGGGTAATGTCTACTAAAACGAGGAGGCTGAACTTGCAGAAAGTCCTTAACAGTTTGCACAGATTTTGCCTTATCCTCAACTTTTTCAACACCTCTTCTGCTTTGCTACCAAAAAGACTGTCCTTGTGCAAAGGCACATCCAGTAACTTAGATTTGACAGGTTCAGAAAGGGGCTGTTCCCTGAGCCAAGCATGTCTTCTAATAACAGAATCAGTGGCTGCTGCCCTGCAAGAAGTCTCCAAAGTGTCGAAACCACAATGTAGGGAATGTTTAGTGACAAGAGTGGCAGAATTCAATAAAGCAGATCCTTACTTTCCATTAGGAAAGGAACACCAGCAATTTTAGCCTTGATAGCCTCCAAAGTATGCTGCCAATACATAAGCATATGAAAAAGACAATTAACAGACCTAATAGCCAAGGTGGACGAAGTATAAACCTTTTTACCCCACCTATCCAAGGCCCTAGATTCCCTGTCAAAAGGAACAGGATTTTTAGCAACCGTGGCTTTAACACTCATAGGGTGCTGAGAAATATCTCTGGATCAGCAGTAGGATTTTTGAAAAGGAAATGATGAGAATTAGGAACTCTAATACCGGTCTGGCTTTCTGGGAGCAGGAGGAACAGAATTAGGAGTCAAAGAATTCTCCATGAAAACATCAACAACTTCCAAAACTGGAGGGATAGCCAAAGGCTTATGCTGTGGCAAATCCAAGAATTCCCTAATCTGTTTCTTAGACTGAGGGTAAGCCTGACTTTCCCATTTGAAATACTCCCTAAGAGTATTCAGAGTATCTACAAAAGAAAATCTTCTGGAAGGGATGCAGAAAGGATGGAGTCTTCTGCATCAGAATCCTCAAAACCAGAAAAAAGTTGAGAGTTTCCCTCTTCATCAGCAGAGTTACTGGAAACCACAGAATCTGAGGCAGACAAAACTTCTGGGGACAATTCCCTAGCCCTTTTAGAAGGTGGCCGAGAGCCCCTAATAAGGGTCAAGAGATCACTAGCCATTTTAATCACTTGGGACAGAGGCATTTGAGGGGAGGCCGGTGCCTGCTTTGGAGTAGATTTTCGGCAGGAGGGCCTGCTAGAAAGCCAGAGAGACTCAGGAGGTCTGGCCACCACAGTAGTCTGAACCAATGTCGGTCTGGATCTGGTCTCCGGGCGGAGAAGAGAGGCCTCAGAAGCTGGCGCCTGCTTAGCAGCTTCGGATCCATCAGAGGCAGTGAATGGTGGAGGGTCAGAAGACGAAGTGGAAGCCTGCAGTATGGAGGACTCGGAAAAGGTCCCCACAGACGCCTGCTGCTAAACACCTGTGGACTGCAGGGGCAAAGAAAGCACCTCACTGACTACCGCTGGGCCGACAACCAACTTAACAGGGACATCATCGGCTAATTTGACCCCAAGCCTGTTGTGGTCCTTTATCCTTGCGCTTCTTAGGAACATTTTGAAGTCAGGAGACTAGAAGATGCCATACCAACGAACTTAGGCCAAACTATGAAATGCTTGAACAAGATCCTAGCCCTCCGGCGCATGGTACACAGGTCGAAAGAAGCACAGATAACACAATTAGGGACGTCGTGCTCAAGGCCCAAACAAGTAGTACAGTAGGAGTGAAAATAACAGTGCGGAATCTGTTTTCCACAGGCAAGACAGTTATAAACTTTCTCTGACATTCGTTAAAGCAAGAAAAGAGGGTCCCCCAATGGGGTACTTATCTGAGGATGTCTTCAACTAAGCAGTTCTGACGTCAGGCCTAAACTGAAGTCAGCTGACATCATATACCAAGGACTTTTGTATTCTGGCCGACTGTAGGCTACCGGGAGCCAGATAACCCATTTTGTAAGGACTGCAACAGTAAAACACGATGAACATCAATAGTTGTCACCGGTAATGCAGAGTCAGAGGCCTCCAGTTCTGAGGATACTTTCAGAACTGAGGAATACTATTTCTTAGTTCTCGGTGCTGACAGAGAAGTTGGAACAGTCACTCTTCTTTTTGCCCTTATCCACAGAAGATGAGGATGAAGGGGAGGAAATGTCAGTTTTGGCATTGTCAGCAGGAGATTAGGCTTCACTGAAGGTGGAGGGGATCAAACCCTTTAAGATAAGATTGTTTAGTCTCTCAACAAGGGCTCAATGACTGAGCCCATGGAAAATACATCAGTCCAAGTGAATGGGATCCAAACAATAAATGCAAAGGGAGTGAAAGTCAGAAGATGGGATTTTGTGGCCACACTTCTGGCAATTTTAAAACCAGAAGGAGCTTTAGCTTTCTCAGCCATGTTTTTTTTTTTGTTTTTTGTTAAGGGAAAGGAAAGAAAGGGGAAAAACTATCAACAATGACAGTTACAGAAATACATCAAAGTGAACAGGGAGAGAATATCAACAATGATATTTAGAATTACACCAATGTGTATGAAAGGAGAGAGAAAGCATTAAACAAAAGGGAACAGAATGAAGTAAAGAGGAAAAACAGAGAAACTTCCAAGAATAACACTAGAAATTTACCTAGAACCAAGGAAACTCAAGAGCACTGGCAAAACGCGATTGTTTCGGATAAGTGGTAAACAAGATCGGAGGTAATTGTGAGAGAGGGATTGTAGATAGAGATGAAGCTACACAGTTTTTGGCTGGAGCGAGCTGTAGTAACAGCAAAGTCTGTTCCGATATCAGAACCAGAGCCATATGTCAAGGATAAAATGAAGATTGACACTATCAGATGGAATATTTGATAACTGGATTACTGCTAGATATGATGTTGGAAAGATCGATACTGTGTACCAACAAGGTGGAAGAAGGATCAGTACCAGGTGAACTGCCTAGCAAGTAAAGGTGATAACCTGGCTTTGTAAAACTGGTGTTGCTGTAATGGGTCTTGGCAAATGAAGCCTCAATACTGGAGTCATCATGACTGCCACTGCAGAATGTAATGGAGAAGACGTTTGCTCTTCAAATAACCTTTCCCTACATCTCTGTTTTGGGGACAAGACAGTTGGACTCAATACCTTGGCTCTTTTTCATCATGACAGCATCTACTAACTTTCCATAATAGAGGCAGCAAAGAGAATGGCCTGGTCTAATAAAAGATTTTGGTGGGAGGCGGAGTGGACTAATCTGAAGGCATAAGTGATGAATCAACATGTTGGTCTGTGATGTTGGACATCACCTGTACTGCCATCACAGAGGGAAGGTTTTAGAGGTGAGGCCAGTTTATGAAGCATTGCTTTGAATTTATTAATCACCTTGCTCTGGCCTAGGGCATGGGCCAATATCAGCAAGCCAGTGTCAGGGACTAAAACAGCCTGACCCTAGCAAGACAAGGCCTGTTCCATTAGGAAGCTCTGCTGCTTCACTCTGAAATGTTTACTTTTTGCTGGGTTAAACCCTACACACGTTGCACTGGCTGGTTCTGTGCCCATTGGTCAGGCAGTAAACAGCTTTTTTGCCCATCACTGTGCACTGTCAGCCAACAACAGGGATAGCAGGGAAAGAAAACTAGTACTGGCATTGCTAACGGGAGAGACACAAAAATGTTCAGAATGGACATTTAAAAAGTCAGAAAACAAGGGAAAAAGGATTTTTTTCAGTTTGATTTCCATGTGGACATGCAGATCAGCAAACAAACAGCAAAAGGCACTTTAAGACACTTCCTAAATTCTGCACAGTCTGAGATGCTATTAATTTCTGAACAAATTTCAACGCAATGAATTGTAGACATGGATGAAGAGGTGCATGATGAAACTGGCAGAAGTGGCCAAACAGCATAAGAAAGCTTTAGGTGCCCAAGCATTCTCCTAATGCTTGTGGTTTACACTACTTCAGCAAATCAAATTACTATACAAAGTACTTTTTTTACTGATTTGTCTCAATACAGCAATATCCAAGTCAGCTTTGTATTATATGTTACTGAAGACTTTTATCTGAAAGTACGTTTTGCTTACATGGCCACATACTGCACTGCAATGCATCTTTTCCAAAATATACATCAATGATCTGTACATACAGACAGACTTTTGGCTTGCTTTCTGTAGTATACACATCTTTAGTGCTTTAGCCTTGAGACATAACTGAAGACAGTCATATTTCAATCAGTTCACTTAAACAGTCAAATACACAAATACACACCTGGCAACTTTGGGAGAGACTGTCCAGTCTAAGCCTACAACCTCATATCCTGACTGAGACAGGTCCTCTATGGCATAATGTGCATCCTTGGCAAAGACGATCTGAAAAACACAAAAAGAATCAACCACAATCCGTCCAAGGCAAACTGGACTGCTGGCAGAGGAACAGTTAAAAATGAAAACATGTTTATATAATTCAGTTATACTATTTCACTCTTACTAAAAGTGGAAGTTATGATAATAAATGGAATTGAACACACAAAGTCAAGGAAATGTCACCATTTCTAAAACCCACACTGATGAGCACATTTGTACATTTTGAAGTGCATCTTAAGCAGTCACGGGTATTCTTTTTTAATTTTGATTTCACAACAAATATTCTTTAAATTCATTTCCAACAAAACCAGGTTTTAAAATGCATGGTTTATCTACAGACCTTTAATACTGCTGAGACATGCTAACAGTTCACATGTCAGAAAACATGAAGCTAGCTCCATGACAGAGAGTAAGCTTCATCTGTGACCCAGACAACCTGAATCAACTAGTTACAGAGGTGCTGGAGGAGCTGTAAGAGGCTACTACATGAGGTACTAATGCAGGCTTACAAAACCTGAAAGGGGAAAGGCAGCCAAAGGTACCACAAAGTACAGTTGTGTACACTTACTATAAATGTAGATGTTAGAGTGTATTCACTGTTGCAGCCATTACATTTGGGGTAATCTGCTGGCAGGTTGCCCTCAGTCGGCCTAAATATCAAGGTCTTGGGTCCTGCGTCGGTTGCTGTCTCCTCTTCCACGACATCAGGCCGTCAGGGGTATAAAACAGGAAGCCGATGCCATTTTCTTTAGTTTTTCTTGCCCCAGATGTCAGTGCCCCCCAAATGGGGAGCAAACCTATGTATGTATTATATATTATATATACATATATATATATATATATATATATATATATATATCTCTCAAGTAAATACATGCAATTGTCACAACATAAACTTTACCTTCATCTAAAAGCAAATACACCACAAAGGCTGCAGAATATAGTGAAGGAAAGAGAAGCTGTAGAATAAAGACCCGGACTGCAACAGTGAATACATTCGAACATCTACATTTATGGTAAGTGTACACAACTGTACTATGTTCTTCGTGTTTCACTGTTGCAGTCATTACATTTGGGTAGAATCTCAAAGCTATGGATGAGAGGCTGGAACTAAATAGCATTAGAAGTGGCTATAAGGCCCTGCAGAACTGCAGTGGCAAAGCCTGCCCTGGACTTGGAGAAGAGAGACAAATGATAATGCTTTGAAAAGTATGAACAGAACTCCAAGTAGCAGCTTCTAGAATGTCTTTGGTTGACACCCCTCTGAGAAAAGCTGCTGATGTAGATGCAGCCCTGGTGGAATATGACCCTTGGGCACCGGTTTACCATGATGTAAACAGCAGAAATGAATGCAGTGGCTCATCCACTTTGAAATTGTCTGCTTTGAAATAGCCTTTCCCTCTGATCCTGCAGCAAATGCCACCGGTAGCTGCTCAGACTTTCTCAGAGATTTGGTCCTGTTTAAGTAGAATCTTAGTTGTCTGTGTACGTCCAAGGAATGCAGAATCCACTCCCCCTTGTTCTGCGGATTTAGGTAAAAAGTTGGCAGGTGAATAGTTTGGTTAAGAGCCACACTGGATACCACATCAGGCATAAAGGAAGGATTGGTCCTGAGGGACACCCTGTCTGGGTAAAATACAATAAAAGGCTCCACAGCCATGAGGGCCTGTAGTTCTGAAACCCTTCTTGCTGTGACTGCCAGAAGGAAAGCTGTTTTCCAGGATAAAAAACTTTATATCTGCAGTAGCAGCTGGTTCAAATGTAGGCGGGGTGAGCTTTTCCAACACAAAATTGAAGTCCCATGCAGGAATTGGTGATCTTCTGGGAGGCCTTAAATTTTTGGCCCCTCTAAGATACTGTTTTAGCAAAGGATGAGAGAAGATTGGTGGCTCTGTGTTGTAATGAGCTGAGATGACAGAGGCATGGATTTTTTATTAATGAAAAAGATATGCTAGCATCTCAGTCAAGTATTGTAAAATCTAAGGAATATTTGGCTTTGCTGTCAGTTCCTTGTACTTGGTTCCAAGCACAAAATCTCTTCCATTTATCAGCATAAGATTTTCTAGTACTAGGCCTTCTGGCTTCCAAAATGACATCCATCACAGATTTACTGAGAGGTGTTGTTTGAATAACTACATGATCAGCCATGCTGCCAGGTTCAGAGGTTGGAGCTGATTGTGCAGGATTTGATTGTTCTGCTGAGACAGTAGATGAGGTATTTGAGGCAAGTACCAAGGAGGGAGTTGAGAAATATTCCTTAGGATTGGGCACCAGTGCTGATGAAGCCAGTCCGGGGCAATTAGGATCATTTTTGTTTTTTCCTGTCTGACCTTTAGTAGGACCTTGGGAAGAAGAGGCAGAGGAGGAAAGATGTAGACTGATAGGTTTTTCCAACTGAAAGATAGGGCATCCACTTTCCATGCTTGTCTGTGATAAGTCCTTATGCAGAATTTGTCCAGTTGATAATTCTGGGGAGAGGCAAATAGACCTATGTCCGGGCTCCCCCACTTCTTTGTCATCATGCTGAAGACTTGTGGATCCAATTTCCACTCATGAGGGTCTATGTTTTTGCTTAGGTCATCTGCCAGAGCATTTTGTTTTCCGGGCAGGAATTGAGCTTGAAGATGTACTTGGTAAGTCAAGGTTGTGTCCCACAATGCCATGGCTAGTCTGCAAAGGGGGTAGGAGTGTGTGCCCCCCTACTTGTTTATGTACCACATAAAAGTGGTGGTGTCCATCTTTATCAGTAACTGTCCTGGATGAAGTAAGTCCTTGAAGGCTGTCAGGGCATTCTGAACAGCTAACATCTCTTTCTGGTTGATATGCAGATGTATTTGTTTTGGGCTCCATATGCCCTGAATGCATCTCCCCACCAGGTGGGCCTCCCCAAGCATAGTCTGATGCATCTGTAGTTAGGGTTTGGTTGGCAAGGGGAAGAGTGAAAGACCGTCCCATGTTCTGGTGACATGTCTCTGCCCACCAAAGAAACTCCTGTTGTAGGCAGGGAATGAAAGGTATCATTGTTTCCAGACTGTGACAATGTTGACTCCATAAACTTTTTAGGTACCACTGTAGTTTCCTCATATGCAGTCTTGCATATGGAATCAGTAGAATGCAGGATGCCATGAACCCCAAAGCCTGTAGAATTTGTCTTGCAGATAGCTGGGTTTTTGTTGCCATCTGTTTGAAGTAAATAGTCAGTTGCCTTTGTTTGTCTGGTGTAAGGTAAGCCATCTGGGCAGTTGTATTCAAGCTTGCACCCAGGAATGTAATCTTTTGAGAGGGTACCAGTTGTGATTTCTTTTCGTTAATTGTATACCCTAGGCATGTTAGAAGCCTTTTCACAAATGCCAGATGTTGAAGAAGAATGTCCTTGTTTTCTGCTTGAATGAGACAGTCGTCCAAGTAAGGACAGATTTGTATACTTCTTTGTCTGCAAAATGCAATTACTGGTGACAGGCACTTTGTAAAGACTCTGGGCACAGTAGATAAGCCAAAGGGCAGTGCAGAGACTTGGTAATGCATAAAGCCAGCTTTGAATCGGCGGTATCCTCTGCACAATTCCCTTATTGGGATACGCAGGTATGCCTGAAGTCTAGAGTCACTAGCCATGTATTCTTGCCCAGCATGGGCAGAAGCTGCTGCAAAGTCAGCATTTTGAATTTTGGTATGTCCAAGAATGTGTTCAAAAAAAAAAAATCGATAAATCCAGTATTGGTCACCAGGCATCGTCTTTTCTTGGTACCAAGAACAGTCTTGAGAAAAACCCTTGTCCTTTTTCCTGTTCTGGTACTGGTTGAATAGCCAACATATCCATGAGGGACGTAACTTGTTTCTGTGCCTCTGCCCATTGATTTTGTGGCAGATCTGGCCAACCATTTGGAATTGGCAAGGTATGGAAATGAAATCTGTAACCCTGGGATACAATGTTTAATACCCACTTGTCCTGGGTTATTAACTGCCAATTTTGAGCATGAAGTGCTAGTCTTCCCCCTAAGGGGGCTGCCAAATGATAAGTGCTTGGTGATGGCAGAGGGAAGTCATTGAGACTTTTTACTGTAGGGTTGTGCTTTATTTCCTCCAAATTTGGAGGTAGAGACACCCCATTGTTTTGACCTGTAAGAATCCTGTGATTGGTAAATAGAGCCCTTTGAGCACCTGGATTTGCCCCGTGAAGCTTTGTCGGACATAGGAAAGGACCAATTTTTTTGTAGGCCAGTGTCTACTGAATCTTGGTGGCTGCACTTAGTCTTTTACCGTTTGCATAGACTTAGCTTTGTCTCCCATTTTCTTTAAAACCTCTTTTGCCTTATTACCAAACAGAGTATCATGCTGTAAAGGTGCATCCAACAATTTAGCTTTAACATGATCAGGCAAATTAATCAAAACCACATTGCAAAGTATGCTTTCGAACCTGTTCTGCTGCATGCAATAATTCCTGCAATTCTTTATTTTCCACACATTCAGAAATCAACATAATTTTCTGTTTCAATAATCCCATAACATGCTGTTGATATTTAAGCATATGAAACTGGCAGTTTAAGGCCATAATTGCCAAGGTTGCAGACGTATAAACCTTCTTTCCCCATCTATCCAGCGCCCTGGAATCTCTATCAGAGGGGATAGGATTTTTAGCTGTTGAGGCCTTTACACCTTTGGGACCTTGTGAGATAGTTTCGGGGTCAGCAGCAGGGTTTTTCAATAAAAATGTGTGCGAGTCAGGAACCCTGTAATATCCGTCTGGCTTGCTAGGAGCTGGAGGTAGGGAATCAGGAGCCATGCTTGATTCCGAAAACACATCAACAATGTCCAATACAGGAGGTATGGCCAAAGGCCTATGCTGAGGAAGAAGGAAATCCCTAAACCTCTTTTTTGATTCTGAGAAATCCTGACTTTCCCAATGAAAATGTTCCCTTAAAGTATGCAAGGTTTCTCCAAAAGAATAATCTTCAGGAGGAGATGCAGATGGGATGGATTCCTCTGCATCTGAATCCTCATAGGGTGGTATAGAAAACTCCTGATCAACCTGATCTGAAGATTCATAACCAGTGTCTTGCCTAGGCCTCTTATCTGAGGGAGGGGGTTGGGAACCCCTGATCAAGGTAATTAAGTCTTCAGCCATTTTGATAATTTGTTTTTTTAGACAGAGGCCTGAGCACGTGGCTTATGCATTGGTTTTCTAGCCTTAGAAGCTGCTTGTGTCTTTGTATTTGAAGCTGGCGTCTGTTTTATATAGAAATGTTGAGGCCTGAAAACACCATCAGAAGCCGGTGCCTGCTCAGTGGCTCCGGACCCATCTGAGGGAGAGACATACAATACTCCGAGAATCTTGCGGCATGCCGGTCTCTACATGGGTCTCGGTAGAGGCCTACAACTCCAAAGTAGCGGGTATCGAGGGCTGCGAAAGCACCTGAGTAACGGCAAACTGGCGACTGGCTTAGGAGAAGCTTCGTCTGTTTTGGACCTCGACGGTCTGTCTCCGTCCTTTTCTTTGTGTTTTTTGTGAACTCTGGTAGGTGGATTGCTATCCAACGACATTTCAGGGTAATTAAATCTGTTCCCCAAATATTTTGAAGCAAAGCTATACCGACGCTTAATAGTGCATTGGTTAAAATCTAGCACAAAATCAACAGCAAGGCACATTATGATCTGGGCCTAGCAAGGAATACAGTACAAATGAAAATCCTTATGAGGTATTTGCTTCCCACAAGTAATGCAATTATTAACTTTTACTGACATCGGTATGGAGCAAGAAAAAGTTTCCCCAACGGGGTACTTAGCTTTAATTGAAGACTTCGGTTCTAAAACTTGAATGCGAAAATTTCAGGAGTCAGCCGACCGGCACTTGCGAACTGCTTCTGCTTCGGGCACTGCGTGGCAAGAAAGACTGAAGAAAATGTCGACGGCTGCATGTTTTATACCCCTGATGACCTGACGTCATGGAAGAGGAGACGGCAACTGACACAGGACCCAAGACTTTGATATTCAGGCCGACTGAGGGCAACCTGCCAGCAGATAACCCAAATGTAATGACTGCAACAGTAAAACACAAAGAACATCTTTATTGAAGTGGTTTGGAATGGGCTTTACAGTGTCCAGTTCCTTCCACAACTGAGAGGCTATAAGGTTCACTAACGGATCTGCGGGAGGGGAGACCCAGGAAGTAGAGGGTCCTGTGCCAAATGCCTAAAGGAACACCGATTCATCCAAGGTAGGTTTCTGGGCACACCACCGCCCCTTGCTGGCGAAGGAGTTCCATGATGTCTCCAAAGGAGACATCCTCAGGGGGGTGACCAAGGGGAACCTTCCCCTTCCTCCAAAATCGGTGTCTTTGGTGAGTGACTCCAGTTGGGAAGTGTATCCTTTTGCATGTGTGTTGGCAAGGGATCTCAGTGGGAATCTCTGTGGAGGACTCACCAACGTCCTGCTACTCCCAAGCGGAAGCTTCTTGAGGCAAAATGGTGGCAGGATGGCTGGAGCCATACCCGAAACAGAGAGTCGGGGTGGAGTCCGTGGACAACATGGTCAAGGGTCTCAATGAAATCAAGAGAACCCTCTACATCACATCGAAAGCCAAAGGGGAACGGACATCCTGAAAAAGGCCAATAGGAGCTGTCACCTTCTGACCCAATGGGGGAGCCAGAGTCGAGCCTCCAAGTGCTGAGATACCAACAGGAAGGCTGCACTCCAACACATTCGGAGCAGACACCAACCCCTCGGATCATACGCCGAGGCTACAGCTCCGAGAGCTTGCCGGATCCAACCCGCTCAAGGTCATAGCCAGTGTCAAGGTACTGTCAGCACCAACCCCTCAAATTCGAGAGTCTTCAGATCCAAGGGCTCCAAAACTGAAGGTCAGATCAGAGAAGGAGTAATCGGGGTGAAAAAGGGCTGCGTATTCCCCGCTCCGGAGGGAGAGGGGGCAGGAAAGACTCCCATCTGAATCTGGGCGTGGATGAATTTCCGCATCATCCTGTCCATCAGCGCTTCACTAAGGTTCCGGGTGGAGCGGGAGGAAGAGGTGACTGACACCGGCCTGGGAGGGTGGTGAGGAGAAGCCTACACCGGCGATTGGATCTGGGGCTCCTCCGGCTCTGGGGAGAACAGAGTCGGGGAGACTCCGGTCTCTGAGCCGACCTAGATTTAGGTGGAGGGCCATTTGCAGCCGAGCAACTTGAAGATTATTTTCTTTGCCTAGCCTTCTTAGAAAATTTTCCCCCCATCCCCGGGCCTCTTCGAGGAAGTTTCGAGTCCCCGAGGCCGAGAGGTGGTTGAAGCAGAAGCTGGGGGTGCAGCGACTTGAGTCCCCGAAGAGGGAAGGGGCCCTTAAGTATTAATTTATCCCTCCTGTCCTTCAGTGCCTGGGAATTAAACCCAGCACAGATGGAGCAGGAGGTCTGAAGATGGGCTGCCCTCAAACACACTACCCACAGAGTGTGGCCATTGGCTGGGGAGAGTTTATGGCCACACACTGTACACTTTCTGAACCCTGGCTTGGGAGTGTCAGACATTTCCCCAAAACAGGCCCAGCACACTCACAAGCACTCAAACCACACATGCTAAGAAAAGGAGGAGATAATTTTTTTTTTTTTTTTTTTATAAACCGACAACCATGCGGAGGAGAGGTAGACAGCAGAGAGGAATATTAGATAGAGAGAGAGAAGATTTAACCCCAAAAAAGTAACACTTGCCACACTTTCTATGCAGAGAGCTCAGACCACGATGCAGACCTTACAGGTGGAAAACGAGATCTGAAGAGAGGAAGGAGAGAGGGCATTGTGGGTAAGGGGAAGAGATTTGAGCTCAGATCAGATGCTGGATATGCGGCAGAGTTGGATCCGTGAATCCACAGGTTGAAGATCAAATGAGGACAACTACTTCAGATCAGTGGTTGTCCCATACAGTTCTGTCTTCTGGGGTAACACCATTATCTCGCAAGTAAGCTGCAAACAATGTCAAAAACTGCAAACATGATATCTGAATACATTCCTCTCTAGAACTAAAAAGGAACACTAAAATTGCTGTTTAAAAAAATCAATGCTTATTTGTTCTCATACAAATTTGCCAGCCACCTTACACTCAAATCCTACCATGCTACTACAGAAAATATACTATTTTATATTTATAAAGTATGGCCTACACCTTATACCTTTGTGAAGCTCACAATGTTAATATTTTTCAAAAACTCTATATTAAATATATCAAATATCAATAAGCATCATTGTTTATGCTTACCCTCAACTAATATCCTAGTCATTACTAAAACAGGCATAATTAAAAACCCTGAATAAAAACTATCATCTTATTATGCTAAAAGCCCAACAGACAAGTCTTTACACCTCTAAACCATCACCCCACCCACTAATGGAACTGGCACCTTCCTCTTAGGAACATAGGAACAATACCAGGCAAACAATCACAGGGACCATATTAAGCCTAGGTACATACACCATTAAGCAGACACACAAAGTTCCTGCTAGCCTTTTGGAGCATGCAATATTGCGCACCTCCCAAACAGAGAAGGGGCATACATGGTAACTCAGGTGCATATTTTATCTACCCAACCAATCACTACGACCAGTCTGAAAGGTAGCCAAAGTGGCACTTTGACCTGCAGGGGTAACTTATTTCACAGTCTAGGAATACACTGTGTTAGGACCTTATCAGTTCAACAAGCCTCATTTATTTTTTGATCAACTACATTACAGATGCAAAGAGACAGCTGTCCCAAGAGTTAAGGTAGAGGACTGACTTCTCTTCCTTGTTATTTGTGTAAAATGAGAAAAACACAAATGTTACAATATTAAGCAGCAGTAATAAACAGTCCAAAACTTCAGATGTTAATTCTTGTTATATGAGGCTACGGAAGAAACAAACAGGCTTTGTCACTAGAATAACTCGGCTTTAAGTTATGATAAACTATTTTGTCCACCAATTGGACTTGTCAGATCAACTTTTCAATAACAGCACTAACCCATGGAAAACTAATATATACATTAAAAGGACAAAGGATCATAAAAATCATGACTAAAACCTCATACACAGTAATAGCCTTAGCCTACAACTAAAAGTTAACTCTATGAAACAAGTCTTTTTTACAACTGAAACCAAAATAAAAAACAAAACAAATACTAGTAAGACAGAGTCCAAATAAACTGAAGTGAAGAACTAGTAATTAACTCCTAGTATGCTTCCAGACAGGAACAAGGCATCATAAAACTCCCTTCACTAAAGGCTATTTGGCACCAAAGGGAGATAGGCAGATGCAACACTGTTACAACTCTCTCTCTCTCTCTCACACACACAAACATCTCATAATACAAGCATCTTGTACAGCAGTACTAATTTTATTCAAGGGCTCCAGACACGGTATTATAACTGGGCAGAATCCCAAGCAGTTTATAAGACTAATGAAATGAATGCAGGACTTCCTGAAATACTGCCTACCAAAATGCACCATACATGTGTGGAATGGACATTTCATCCACAGTGTTCAGAGTATATGTAGGTAAGTGGACAGGTAATTTCATGTGCCCACAGCAGATTATGAAAGCATGCAGCAAAAGTGTCAACGTCCCTAGAAGGCTGCATTGTGACTATATCAGAGTGTGAAAGTACAAATCATTCCACTTTGATAAGTAATGCAAATTACTCAAGAAGTTGTCTGGCAAAGCCAAAGATGTCAGGAAGCCTAAGTTGTCACATAATTTAGGGATGCAGAAGTTTTTTCCCTGGTTTTCTTGCTACAGGCAAAAAAAAAGATGGACAGCTGTGCAGACTAATTTAAGACAGCTGGAAGTTATTCCAGATATGAAAATGGAACTTTCTTAGGACTACCCTCTTACTGTAAAAAATGTAGTGTACAGTGTTTACTGCTCCTCAAGAAAGAAACCTCAGATTTCCTCTAGCAGTGGTTATTGCTAGAATATGTACCTTCCATGAAATAACTACTTACTTTATCAGCTGTTCTATGACAGAACCCTCATGAGTGGGTCTATGATCTGGTTCATGCAATGCTCTCTTTCATTGCCATTTTGTTTCTCAGAAGCCTCCATGCCTGAAGGAGCCCTGTACAGACGCATGTTGTGTTATAGTCCAACCCATAACAGCAAGCCAAAATCTCACCATTAACACCCAACCAGTGAGGAAGCACACGTCCGACAAAAGGAAAAAAAAGTTTAACAATGAGGGTGTCTGCTTATCTATGTACATCACGGCATGACTTTCAAGGGCTGAGCCATCACCTAAATACACTGAAACAGTGGGAGGGTATTTGGGATCCATTAAGAATGGTCCCTGATGTCATAGTAGATACCTCTATGAAGGATGGGACCCTCTTTCTTTGGGTTTGTGCATGGGCTGATTTGGGACCCTCTTTCTTTGGGTTTGTGCATGGGCTGATTTCCAAGTAGCAATTCCATAACAGATGCATGTAAAAGGCTTACTCCATTAGAAACCAAAGGAAGTCTGACAGCTACAGTTGTAGTCAAGACAAACCAAGGTCTAAAAGGCCACATCACAGAGGTCTGCAATGGAAACATTCTTTGGGGAAAAAAAAATCAATAGAATCCTGAACTCCTCTAAAGACCAACTATTAACTGCAGCACATCCTGACAGACAGTGAGCCAGGTAACAGCAAAAGAAAGACTGCCGTCCTCTTGGAAAATGCTTGCTTGCCAAATTCCTCTGAAACAGAGTCAGAGATAACCACCAGAGGAAATAGGGAAACAGCTATTTAGTCTTTTTAAAACTCAAACCCTCACTAAAGGAAGAATCTGAGTTGGTGTTGCACATTTATTTTGTGTGAAAAGTTCTCACTGCCCCACCAAAGAAGACAGGGAGATCAACAGACTGGTTTCATGGACAATTCTTAACTGCATTGGTGGGTGATAGTCTGAAGCAACACCAGATCTTTCTGGAACACCAAACACCAATTCGTAAAGGAGGGTCTGCAGCGCAGAGATCTTGTAAGAACAGATAACCACAAGACGCAGCAGTTGTTAGGGGTTTACCTTGAAAAAGATGAAAGGCATCCCTTCGAATGGTCACAAAACCAAACCTACATGTCAAAATTAAAAACATCTTTACAACAATTACCGGCACTGGTAATGTCGACACATTGCACTTCAACATTTTTGAGATTACCAGGTTGACATGAACATCCGGTGATGTTAACTAATTTTTTCAGGGGGCAAGCACCCCTGCACTCCCCATATGGAGGGGGGGGCGCCCCCTGCATATTATAATATTATACATACAAACTCAGGGACCGCACTACAGTGAGGAGAATGGTATATTTCCAGATTCCCCATTGTAGTGCAATCTCCAATCAAAACGTCTACCTCAGATGTGTGAATGCACACAGCCATTCGCTAAAGTGGATTTGTCCAATGCTCCATTTGGTGTTCTGGGAACCTGGACAGCCCATTTGACTATCCAAGTTTCAAACAAATGCCTTTCCACATTTTCAAGGTAAACGTTGTTAAGATATGAACTTCATTAATACAAAACCAGATCATTAGAAAAGAAGATATGAAAACCTGCTAATCCTGAAATTCACATCCCATAAAGAGCAGATGCAGAACTCCATTAGAGAGTCAAATGATCAGACCAGCCAGTGTTAGCCCAGAAACCTAAACCTCACAAAGTCAAGACAGGCAGAAACAGTTTGTGTGTGCACCCTGACCATGGAATAACTGAAGATCAAGTCAGAGGTGACAGTCAAAATCAGGATGACCTGTTAAGTGAAAGACTACAGAAGAATACGGTACTGTTCTAGCCAAAAAGAAACCGCTTCCCCATGGCAAGGCAAGTCTGCTTAACTGAAGGCTTCCGGACAGCATTACTCACTTCAGCTAATACCACAGCAAAGTCTAGTGAAGTCAGTATGGCTAAATATGAGCCAGCCTCTGAGACACAGCAGACTGTTGCAGCAAAGGACAGAGACGTGGACTCCTAGCTAAGGGGTGAGAATATCAGCAACCCAAAGTCTCCTTTAGCTGTGCTGAACTGGACAGGAGGAGGTTTGAGTCTGTTGAAAATTAGTTTCCCACTTCTGAGAATATTTGCTCTGGACACACTGTCTCAAGTAAATTTCCCCTGGGATGTGAAATGCTTACAGCTGGTCTCCCTCTACATCCCACTAACAGATGAATAGTATCCTTCTGTACAGTAAATACAACCACTTGACTCCTGCTTGGCTACTACCATTTAACAGACCACATGTTGAACCAAATTAGAAGGGCCACCAGAAGCTGTTTTTATTTGAAGGCTTTTGCAACTAGGAGGGCTGTCCATCACTCCAAGCAGCTGATGATCTGTAGTGCAGACCACTTGTGCTGAACCATTAAGCAGCCAAAGTCCCCATTCCACCACTGAGGGATCCAACATCTGAAAGGAATGCAAAGACAAAGGCTAGCTAGGAACTGTGCAACAATCTGGGGCCTAGTAAGATGGGCTTCCCAGGAGAAGATCTGTGAGCACTTTGTGGTCAGGCATGCACAGATACCGTAAAGTCCACTGCAACATTTGCATCCTCATTTAAACAAAGAGCACCACACAAAGGTAAGGGCCTCCATCAAACTTGAAATGATACAGAAGGATTCTAGCCTGAATCTGTTGCTGCATGCCCACCAAAGCTACTAAATACAAGGCCTCTTGGGCCCCTCCTGCTGACAGGCTTCTCCTGTCTGCAGTATAATTGTCCCAACACTTTGTTGAAGGAAATGACCCAAAATGGAATCAGTCACTTGCAGAGACTGCAACCAAAGCAACAGACATAGCTGGGATTCCACAAAGCAGTCATTCAATGGGGTCAACAGAAACGATTCATTCAGGAAGAGAAACACAGAAATCCACCTCTTGCAAGGTCCTCACCACCACAGGCAGTGCCTTCATGAAAATTGTGGTTGCACAGAAAGTTCACTGACAGTGGTGTCCTCTCACTGCAATGCATTTCCTGTGAGAAATCCACACAATGGTATACCAAAAGGAATCACTCATATTCTACAGGTATTGCCCTGAATTAGCTGATACATTCAATGAAGTCACAGGTGCCCATGACTGGACCAAAATTAATCCTCCCCTTTGGAACTAAAGGCATAAGCAAAACTACTGGTCAATTTGGGGATGAAGGGGCCTCTAGAGTCTCTAAGGAGTAGAAGCCTAGATCTCTATCAAGAGCATTGTCAAGGAGGAGAAATTGAGAGCTCCAAGATGTGGCTGACTGACTGTTCAGAACTCCTAAACTGTCCCTTGTGATGGGCCTCAAAGTTTGGCTAAACACTGAAAATTGCCCTCCAGCAAGGCAATCCTGGACTGCAGGCAGTACTGTTGCTGCTATGCCAACATACTCGTTTTCTTGGACAACTTAACTACGGCCAGACAAAAAGCACATGTAATACTTAGGGTCTTCCTTCAGTTAATAGGTTTTGTCTTTTGTGGCAGACTGGTTAAAAAAAAATCCTTCTTTGCAAGGTGCATCTAGAACAGACTTACCGAGGTTCTTCTTTATGGGAGGACAAACTCAGACAAGCCATACAGCAAAGACACATTCCTAAGCCAGCAGCCCTTGCCAAAACATCTGTGTAGTCAGTAGTGAAGACTATATGTAAACTCATGCTGGACACTGTGGACAGAGTCTTAACTATTTGCCCATGGAAACTTACTTGGATGGGAGGAAGTTTTGTAATACCTGATCCATGACAGAAACAAACTTGGACAAGCGACTCAAACGAAGGGCTGTCAGCCAAGATACAGCAAAAGTACAGTTGTGTACACTTACCATAAATGTAGATGTTGGAGTGTATTCTCAGCTTAGATTCTACTTGGACAGAACCAAAACTTTCAGGAAGACAGAGCAATTACTAGTGGCATATGCTGCAGGATCACAAGGAAAGCCTATCTGAAAGCAGACTATTTCTAAGTGGTTAAGCCACTGCATTCGTTTCTGCTACTTACACCATGGCAAGACAGTGCCTAAGGGCATTAGGCCTCATTCCACCAGAGCTGCAGCCACCTCAGCAGCCTTTCTCAGGGGAGTACCAACCACAGACATTTTAGAGGCGGCTACTTGGAGTTTAGTGCACATCTTTACAAATCATTATCTGCCACTCTACTCTAAATCCAGGGCAGGCTTTGCCATTGCAGTTCTGCAGGGCCTCATAGCCGCTCCTACTGCTGTCTAGTTCCAGCCTCCCAACCATAGCTTTGGGACTCTACCCAAATGTAATGACAGCAACAGTGAAACATGAAGAACATAGTACGGTTGTGTACACTTACCATAAATGTAGATGTTAGAGTGTATTCACTGTTGCAGTCCAGGTTACCCACCTGTCTTCCCCCTTTTTTATTTTGGATCTTATCTTTCCTTCTCTGATTTGTACTACCTATGTGGTGTATTTGCTTATAGATGAAGGTAAAATTTATATTGGTGTATTTCTGAATATATATATATATATATATATATATATATATATATATATATATATATATATATATATATATATATATATATATAAAGTTTGGCTACCCTTTTTGGGGGCACCTGACATCTGAGGCAAGAAAAACTGAAGAAAATGGTGTCGGCTGCTTCTTTTATACCCCTGACATCAGGGAAGGGGCGACAGCAGCCAACGCAGGACCCAAGACTTTGGAATTCAGGCCAGCTGAGGGCAACCTGCCAGCAGGATTACCCAAATGTAATGACTGCAACAGTGAAACACGAAGAACAAATATATTCTTACCAATCCTGTCTGAAGCTTTAGACTTGTTATCTGGTGGCAAGGTTGACAAACTGTTGTGGTCTCCAGGTCCTGTACAGAACTGAGGACAAACATAAATGAGGCCCAGGATTTCTGAGCAAGAACCTGACCCAGTCAATAAGGGAATTATTTATTTATTTTACATCTACTAACAGGCTGTTAGTACTGGATACATGTCCATTTTCAGCGGAGGCCGGGGAGAAAAGCCAAGTACATAACAGACATATGAACATTGTTAATGCAAAAAAAGGAAGATAGTTGAGTTCTAAATACAATATAAAGATACATCACATCTTGGGAAAAAAAAAACAGCAGCAACATATAAAAGAAACATAGGTCAGTTACAAAAGCGCTTGCCTTGTTAAAAGTGCTGTGGTAGGGGTAGAGAAGGAGATGAGTAAACAATAGTGTTTATTTGGGTTTGAAACAGGACATGAGAGTATTGAGATGGGGTTTAAGACCTACAAAGTTTGAGAATAGAGAACCAGCAGAATTATTGGCTTTGGGGGTGATACAGTATCTGGTGAGCCATTTTGAGTTGGTTGAAATGGAGTTGGCTGGTAACAAGGCAGTTTATTGTTTATAGTATGATAACCCAAGGTTCTTCCTCCTCCTTAACCTGAAACTCACTCAAGAGAGTTTGAAAGGTAAATGGGACTTAACACCAGCCCATACAGAACTTTGTGTGCCTTAAGATCTCTGGGGATGGACAATGTTGGATGCAGAGGCCTCACTGTCTGTCCCGAAAACAGTATGCTCTAGGACCTCAGGCTACTTGCATGCTCACAACTGCAAGAGAGTCTTGCATACCCTATGAGCTACAGAAAGAAGCACATCCACAGGCTAATGTAAGGAAAAGCATAATACAGGCATGCACTAGTAGGTCATGCAATAAGGAGTTGATGCCTGAAGTGTACCTGGCAGTGGCTACACTAGGTTGCAACAGGCCTGCACAGGGCCTGATGCCAGTATTAGGCCACATTCCCCAGGCAAGAGTACCCACACCTGTTGGTCTCTCCTCAATCCAGAACATTAAACCCTGTTATGACAGTCAAAGCTGTGGACTTTCCTGCCAGAGTCTACCAATAACCAGATGACTCCAGACAATGCTCTTTGAGAATGACCAGCATGCTGAAGCATATGCAGGGTAGTCGCTGTGCACAACAAAATGCACATGTCTACATGCAAATTATGAGGTCAGTTCTGATGAACTACTCAAGATGACTGACAAATGTTTTAACTGCCTAGCTGATAACTACCCGAAAAGTGACTTCGCAGTCCATGGAGTATTTAGTTATGCTCACTATTTCTCTGTTCACATGGAAAGCATGCATCTTCCTCCATGCATCAAACAGTGGCTTACTTTATTACTTTGGGGTCAAGAACCCATTCCTATATGTCCAATGTTTCTCTAAGCAGTGGGCAAGCAAGCATCCCCACATTGCATGCTGATCTACAGCATGACTGCTGTATTGTCTGCATTCATCCAAAAGGGCAGTAGTGGAAGATTACAGTGAAGTGCCTTCACAGCTAAAGCCATATCTATGCTGTTTATGTGAAGAAGGCTACCTAGGGTGAATTCTTCAATGCAGCAGATGACCCTTGTACCCCACCTAAGTGTAACAATAGAGAAACTTCTGGGAGAATATTATATATTGCATCAACACAGTGAAGAAAATAATCAGAACAGTGTACAACTCCCCAAAAAGTACAACTGCTCAAGTCTTACTTACCTGCAACAGTAGATGTTTGTAGAACACACGGTCTTACTGGTATATGGGCAGTAGTGTCCTGCTACCCTATGTCTGGCAGTCTACCTACACTCAAAGCTTCCTCTCCTGCCTGTCTGTGGGTGTGACGGACCAATCACCTGACAGTACAGGGACCACCTTTCAAACCCAAAGACAGGACCCTTTCAGTTTAAGGGTCCAGTAGGAAGAGAAGATGAAAATGCAAACCTGCAAACACCTGCTGTTCTTAAATAAAAACTACACACACACAAACACACACACAAACACACACACAAACACACACACAAACACACACACAAACACACACACAAACACACACACAAACAAAAGCCATGAAGCATAACTCAATGGCAATTCCAAACTATGTACATAGGACCTATACAACTGCACTGTTTTCAACAAACGCATTGCTTTTACTGGCAACATGGGTAGATTCTCAAAGCATACCTACACTGGGAGGAAGGAGAGGGGTCCAGGAGCATAGCTCTCAACCATACCGAATTCCTCGGTAAATACCGGTTTTGAGGGCAAAACATTGGGGTGCCACGAATTCCCGAGAGACCCCTTTAATTTCCGAATTTCCCAGGGTTTTTATTTTTTATTTATTTTTACTGTTCCTGATGTCATCATGAGGCAGACAGCTGCACAGCTATTACTACTTGATTTAAATTTACCGGTTTTATTCAGGCAGTGCCCCTGTTTTGGACTGGTATTTTTCTCACTGAATTGAGTACTTGATTCTTTGGACCAGTATTTTTCTGTTCTCACCGCATTTAGTTTACTGGGTCTTTGATTTGCTTATTTGTACGAAGAGAAACTTATAGATTTATTGATTCTTTGGACCGACTTCCACCAACTCTGCAAGTGTACTTCTCACTCAAACACTAGTTCCTTTTCATTTTACAAAGATGCTCTGCAAGTACTTCTCACTTAAGGGCTTGTTTAGACAATGTTAAGGGGCTCAATAATTGAATGTTATTACAAGACGGGCTCTGCAAGTACAGTGATTCTTTGGACCGGACCGATATTTTTCTTGAGTGCTAGTTCCCTTGCAGACAATGTTATTAAGGGCTTGGGCTCTGCAAGTGTACTTTCTCGCTCAGTCGCTAGTTCCTTTGACTCTGCAAGTATTGAATGTTATTACAGTGTTATTAAGGTGTGGCTCTGCAAATGTAGTGATTCTTTTTGTGTTAAGGGGCTCAACTGAATGTTATTACAAGACGGGCTCTGCTAGTGTAGCGATTCTTTGGACCAGACTGGTATTTTTCTTGAGTGCTAATTACCTTACAATGTATTTAAGGACTCTAGCTCTGCAAGTGTACATTCTTGCTCAATTGCTAGTTCTTTTGCATTTTATAGACAAAGGTGTAGCTCCGCAAATGTAGTGATTCTTTTTGTTTTGACAATGTTATTAAGGGGTGTGTGTGTGTGTGTGTGTGTGTGTGTGTGTGTGTGTGTGTGTGTGTGAGAGAGAGAGACAGACAAAAAGACCATACTTGCAAGAGGTGACAGATACATCTGACAAACTTAAAAAAAATGTGGACAGTACATGGATGCAAGCAATGCGAGAGAGGAAAAGACTTATAACTGAAACCACTTTAGTGAGACAAAGCAGAAGAAAATGTAACCCAAATAAATTTATACAGAATGTATGCCTACCATGTGTAGCAGAAAATGAAGCAATCAGAACTTGTGCATGCAGAATTTATTATGTCTACCCTGTGTAGCATTACATTCTATTTATTAGTATCTGCCCAGCTTGGAAGTGTACATACCAGGCTCATGTGTAAACAATTTTATTTTAAATAAGGCAAGAACGTTTATTTTTGTTACTGTAAAAGATATGACAGGAACATAATACATCAATGAAACCCTCATTACTGGAATGCAATATCACTAATTCACTGTTTACCAGAAAAATTGCTGGCCTTCAGTATTTGTTAAACTCAAGCATGTCACTTTGTTTTATACCCAAGTGCAGAGGACCACTATGATAGAGCAGGAATACAATACAGCTCACCCTCCCCTGGCAATACTGATATTTATCACTAATTGTAAAATAAGAAGAGAAACATGTGCGCTAGCTTGCTAGGTCCCACATAACACTCATGGGTTGTGTTACCAGTCAGTAAGTTTTTAACCAATTCTGTTATGGATTAAGAAAATAAAAGTTGTTCACTCTCGACCATTTGTAATGTCATAACACAAAATTTCAGATGTTCTGTTGTAGATGGGGACTGTATATCTGAAAGCTAACTTTTCTGAAGGTTTGACCTTATCCCTTAAAATAAAGTAGCAGTTGTCATTGCATAACAGGTAGTATACTTGCTTTTGATGCAGAAGGCCGTGGGTTCTACTAACATGGTATGTAGATGGATTGCTGATACTGTGTTGTACTTTTAAAGGAGTTGGATGCTGCACTCCTGATAATGTCCTCTTTGGCAGAGATACCTAGTAACTATGAACCTATTATCAGTTTGCCATCCATTCCCTATTGCAATATTACTAGCTTAACAGTTTTTTTAATGTAACATAGGCAATTTATTCTTCAAGGGCAACAGACACGTAGATGAAACAATGAAATATAAAGTTCTTTGCTAGCAGCAACCCCTTCATTAGTTACAGATCTCTTTAATGTGGAAATATTTAGAATCTGACTTTTGAGTTTTCTTAAATGTGGGTTTCAATGCTGTTGCAATGAATGTGAGTTTCAGGGCAGAGGCGTTGTAATGCTAAGTCTATTTTCATTGTGAGACTATTGCTTTGTTTAGCAGATGTCTATTTGTGTTTGTGCTATAAAATGTAAAATAAAAGTTTTAAATGAAATCCAAATAATCACTGTAGAAGTAAAGCAGTATGCACATTACAGTGTTTATGGTAAACGGGGTAAAATAGCCAAGTAATGGGACACTGGAATGGCTGCAGGGGGAAGGGCTGTGTATGGGGGGCCCCATTTGACCATGATTTTGTGAGGGGGAAAGGGCAGCAAATTCAAAGACAGGCCCGGGCGGCACAAACTCTGGATAATCCCACTGATCAGTAGGCCAAGGAGAATGACTTTTGGAGGTCCTAGCAAACTATAATATTCTTTTGCTAAGATTAGAATAATGCCTACCATTAAATGCCCTACTTTTACCACAAAACCCACATACTGCAAGTCACCAAAAACAAAATCCTAAGGTTCATCTTCTCCCTTCCCAGTAAACATCATTCCTACACATTTAAAAAAAATGGTTACCATTTACTACAGGGTCTTGGGCCATATATCTGTTCTTCAGGTTGCATTTGAAAGTTGGTATCCTACAATTCCATTGGAGTGGGTGGGGTTACATAATTATGCATGCAGATTTTATGTTAATTAGCATACAGATTTGTACCTATTTTTCAGGGGGCCTTTGTCCAGATTTTTGATGTTTCCAGGTTGAGAAGCATGTCCAGGAGCCCCTGGAAAATTGTCCAAGTGAAGCCTGATCTAGGATTTAGAAAAGACTTTCACAGCTTGTAGTGCTTTGTAAAGGTATGGAAAGAAGACCAAGGTGCTGCCTCTAGAATATTTCTAGAGTCCACTTCTTTCCAATATTCCACTGAACAGGAAAAGACCCTGGTGGACTGCACCTTTACCTCTTCTGGATTTCCTTTGCCATAGTGGGTGTTACAAAAACACCATAGGGCAACCAATGTGCAATGGCTTGCTTAGATGCTGGTTGACCTTTCTTTGCCCCTGTGTAGAAAATAAAAAGCCTTTCAGTCTTCCTAAAGTGTACTGTTCTGTTATGGTAGTACCTGAGCAGCTGATACGCATCCAATGTGTGAAGTATCTTCTTTCGTTATTTTAAAGTTATATGAAGAACACAGGGTGGTTAATAGAGTGAATTCTTAGACCACTTAAGACATGAAATGGGGTTAGTGCTCAACACAAACCTATTTCTGTGGAAAATTAGGCAAGTCTGTCCCACCATGGGAGCTTGCAGCTCCAAGACTTGCCTTGCAGATGTCAGAGTGATAAGCAAAACTTTTCATGTTAAAAAATTCAGATCAGCCCGAGTGGCAGGTTCAAAATTGTTTTCAAAACGTACTTAGATTCCACAAAGGAGGGATCATGCTTGCAAGGTGGTTTCATATGCAATACTCCTTTCATGAGCTGTTCTACCAAAAGAGAGAGAAAGATGGGGATCTCTAGACTAGCAGAAATGGCCACTAAATGCACCTTTATGGACAGAAACGATAAGCCATCCTGAAGTAGCTCATACAAATATTTCAAGACCGGAGGGATGTTGACCTCAAGCGACCCTCTGTTCCCATTTAGGCACTACTTAGAAAACCTCATCCATTTTTAAACATATTTTCTAGTAGGCTTAATGGCCTTTAACATCTGCTGCTTATCCTCATGAAACAAACGTCTAAATGGAGTCAAGACCGACTCATACAGGCTGTTACTTGTAGTTGGTCCAAACTGGGATGAACCAGTCGCCCTGACATTGTGTGAGCAAATCCAGAGTGTGATGACATCTGTGGTAATTACCCTTGGCCAATACTATTAGAAGGACTGCCTGAGCCACAAGGGGTCATCACAAAGATTTGTCATTTCTTTCTGAAGCTTCAGAAGTACCTTGCGAGTCAGTGGAAAGGGTGGAAACCCATACAGGAATACCCTCATCCACGGGAATGAGAATGCATCTGTCCTCCAGGTATGAGTGCAAGGATGTATGAACAGAATTTCTCCAGTTGTCCATTTTAAAAGATGGCAAACAAATCTATTTGAGGTGTTCTTAACATTCGGACTAGATCCTGAAACACCAACTCTTGAGCTGACATTAGTGTGGGTCTGTCCAGCATCTACTTAATCTGTCTGCTATGAGGTTTTGCTCTGATGAGATGTACGATGCCTGAAAATTCAAAGAATGCAGTAAAGCCAGCTCCCAGGCTATCATTGCCAACCAGCACAGAGGGTATGACCTTGTGCCCCCTTGCTTATTGAGGTACCACACCACTGTGGTGTCTGCAACCACCAGAAGAGAACCTGAAGTCGATATGTTGTGAAGGACTTTCAGTGCATGGATCACTACCAACATTTCCTTGATACTGATGTACTTCTGACCACCCCTGGGCCCCACGTAGTCTGCACTTCCACTTCCACTGAAAGCTCCCCAAGCAAAGATGAACAAATCTGTCTTGACAGATTGACCAGAACAGGAGGGAAGTCCTGAACTTAGCTGTGCTCTCCACCACTGTAACAACTCATATGATGGTCAGCACTGGTAACAGATTTCAGGGAATGTAGGTGCTGGGTCCATCAATTCCAGATATACCACTGAATTTTCCTCATGTGGAGATCAGCCAGTAGTATTATGAGAATCATGGATGCCATAAGTCCTACAATATTTAGGGATGCTCTTGCTGAAGTGAAGTTCCTCCTGGAGAATTCCCAAAACACCAGGACCTTGTCTTCAGGAAGTAAAGCCATTATTTTGCAAGAGTCGGTTAACTGCCCAGGAAGGTGAGTCTTTTCAAAGGTGTCAGAAAAGACTTCCGAAGATTCAATTTGAACCCTAAGTGGGACAGTAAGGTCAAGACCTTCTGTAGCAAGTCCAAACACCTAGATACAGACTCTGCACAGATCAGCAAGTCATCCATATAAAGATGTGAATGCCAAGAGCCCAGCAGTGAGCCATTACTGGAGTAAAGCATTTGGTAAACACTTGAGGTGCAGTGAATTTTTGCATGCTTTACACTAGTGGGAGAATCTCAGAAGAGACTAGTATCAACAGTGGGAACAGATTCTGCACCCCCTATCACTGCATCTAACTAGTTTGGCTCTCCTGTACCTGAACCAGGCACTGATATAGTGCCAGATGATGTGTCTGACCCTCAGTTGTGGTACTAACACCACACCATGGGACCTGGAGGTAAAAGAAGTGGTCAGAGAGCCTGTTTAAGGCTACTGCAGAGTTACAAGCCTTAGGCTAAGACATATTTCTTGACTTACTTCCATGTTTTTAGGTGTACAAAGAGTAGATGGTTGGGGGACACCATATCTGAATCCATCAAGAGTCAAGGACAAGAAATGATCCAGCTCAATACCAAATACTAGCTGCATGGTCAGCCCAGTAAAAGGATGAACAAAAATCCCACTATTCTCCCTCTAAATAGCAATCTAAAGACCATTTCTGATAGGATCCTATTCTGAATAATGCATTAAGAAATGACAGAATATTCAGTAATACAGTTCAAAACACAAAATACACATCACAAAACTTCCCCAATTTTAACAAATCAAGGCTAGTTTCGGCTGCAAACTATTAAAAACATCCTAAAACGGTACTAGATAAGAAATAAATCATAAACTGATGAAATCTTCTGTCAGAAATATTTAACATCGATTTTCATAAACAAAAAATGTGTTTAAAATGCTGTAATCCTGACCAATAACTTCAAGCAATCACAACCACAAAGAACAAACTACAGTATCATCACAGGCCTTTACTGTGCTAGTCAAAGTAAAAATAAAAGCGCATATAAAATTTCTAATCAGAAAAACAGTTAAAGCAGCAGAATACTATATTCAAGCACTGAAAAAAAGGTAGAGAGAAAAATAAACTCCAAACGGTTTTTACTTGAGCTCAGCAGCTGAAAATCCAGAGAAAGAATAAGTCATCTCAGAGGTCCTTTGCTTACTGTGGCACTAGAAAAGTGAAAGGGTCCTCTCTGGGAGTCTGAAAGGTAATCTCTGCACTCTCAGGTGACTAATCCATCACATCTACAGAGAGGCAGGGGGAGGACATTTAGTATGCTGCCAGACATAGGGTAGCAGGGCACCACTACCCATATGCCAGTAAGGCAGTGTGTTTGTTGAACATCTTCCAGCTCTCCAAAAGTCTTTTTTTTTTTTTTTTTTTTTTTTTTTAATTAACATGCATATTTTTCTGGAATTTCACTTGCCCACAAAATGATAATGGAAGTAACAGGAACTGGAAAAGTTGATGGTAAAGTGGAAGAAATGAGATTAAAAAAGAAACTGCTGCCAACATTCAAATAACTACAAAAGAAATGCCTGGCTTATGTAAAGCACTGCATCCTGCCATAAAAAGAGGTTACAGGCTTTAAGTCTAATGAGGCTGTGTTGACACAGAGTCCAAGTAAGAAAGCTATCAACTGAAGACAGCACCACACAGAAATATACTTCAATATAAGGTGGAATATCTTTAGAGATTAGAATGACGTGGTGAACAGAGTAAGGCTACCAGAATTAACAGATCTGGAGAACAGAGTAAGGTGATCAGATTTTATATTAGTGAGCCCAAGGGGTTGCAATGGGAGACAAATTCCAGAAAATTTATGTAAAGAAACTGAAAAAAAAGATGACAGACGTTCCTGCTGAGTGGGACATTAAAACTGGTGACGTGCACAGAGAGACCGGATAAAAAAGTGATAAAGACAGCACAACAGTCAGAGGTACTCACCATTCAAGTTTTATGGTTCTCAAATGAAGGAATTGTACCTGCAGAGAACTAGAAAGTAATGTTTTATGCAGAATGTGTAGAACAATTTTGTTGTAGGGTATTCCTTTTCCTTCTTCAGCTGAGCTTCTAAATACAATGGGGGTGACAGATCGAGCAGGCTTGGGTTAACAACTAGAAGATGTACTCATCTATTGGTGGCCATCTAGAAAAGGGATGAAATAAAGTGTGATCACCTGCAAAACTGGATGCTTTCTGGAGATGGAGAGATGTGCAACTATGCCTGAAAACACCCAAAGACATTAGTGAGAGAAAGGTAATATAATGGGAAGAGACCAAGAATTTACTTGGACCGCAGGCTAGTGATGGCCTTCCCCATCAAGGATTGATATCAAAGTACAAGCAAACAGAAATAAATACGTGGATCCTAAGACCAGCACTGGTAGAGTTTTTACTAGAATTTATAACAAACTATTATTAAAAATGGAATAATTAGTAATGTATATAAAATATTGCATGATAACAAGAATCGGAGGATGTTGAAAAGGATTGAGAAGGGAGAGAGCAACTTATAAAGAAACAATGGGGGATATGTGTACGATTCCCAAATATGCAATAAAGTCTAGAAGAGTTCGGATCTTTGCTTGGAAGCTTTTATATATGTATATTTTAGACTCCACAGAATTTTTCCTCAGGTGGACAGCAAATGTTGGAGGTGTGCTAGGGAAGAAAGTGACTGGGAACGTATTTTTTTGGGAATGTAATGAGTTGACAGACTTTAAAAATTCCTTACAGACTACGCTATCAGAAATACTGGTTGAGCAAATAAGTACATCTAAGGAAAGTATTTTTTCAGGTATGATACAGAATCAGAATTGCCTAGACATAGTAAGGCCTTGCTGTGTCCAATTATGGCGGCTGCAAAAAAAAGAAAAAGGCAATTACTAGACAATGGAAATCAAAGTCTAAGCCAACTGTACTAGAAGTAGTGAATATAGCAACAGAAATAAAACAACTGGAAATGTGATCTTTAGAAAAGGGTAGGAGCAAATTACAAAGAAAAACGTGAATTATGGGAATACATGCAGAATAATGTTTTGGAGGAGGAATGAAGTTTAAAAGAAGGCAAGATTTGAATGAGCTATGTAATGTTTTACTGACAATGACTGGATAGATTGTAAGTGATGTATAATGTTTGCAACTAAAAATATGTCAATATGGTTTGTTTTCATTTATATAAATATATGATAACTTAATACAGACCTTTCTTGCTTAAAAAAAAAATAATAAAAAACACACCCAAAGACTGGAAAACCTGGGTGAGTAAACTGAGGTCTTGATAAACAAGTATAAAGCCAGTTGGTGCTCATCTCTGACAGGAAAGAGAGACAGACAGAGGCTAACCTAAGTAGCAAAGGTAAAGCTATTATGAATTATCGCTGTAAAGATGCAAAAACAGATGAAAAGCATGTCATACAACTGAAAGAAACAAATGTTAAAGACCAGCTAGACTGCATCATAATTCAGCTATATTATAAATGAAACAGAAACATAACTCAATAGAAAACAGAAAGGTTACAGCAGGTGACCTAAAAGTGCGAACTACTAAGAATGGTTCAGACATGCAGTGGCAAACCGAAAATTGCAGCAGTGGAGCTGGGAATATTGGAGTCCTGTCTGAAGAAAGCACAGATTAATGAGAAGGATGACAGGCTAAACTGGGAGTCTGAATGAAGGTAGCTGCTTTAACCTAAACCTGTTCATGAAAAAAAGTCTGAATTACATTACTAAATTGAAGATGGAAAGGATAATTGCAATGGGGAGGGGAAAATGCAATCCTACGTTCCTTGAATTCTGCAACTCTTAGTGATGGTATCATCAATGCATATAATGGTGTCAGATGGTCCAGAAAATCAAGAGAAGCTTATACATTAACACTAAGCTTACAGTTGGAGAACCCTCTGCAAGCTTAGCCACAATACCCTTGTACTGACAACTCCCTCTGGACAGATCATCTGCACCAATACCAGGCATGAATAGGTTACCCATCTAAATCATCACAGCTGGCTTTAAAAGCAGTCAAAGAGGTAGTCTGCTTGATGTACAACAAGAGTCTATTTCAAAGATGGAGAAGGCATTAGGTTAAGTAACTTGTTGCCGCAGTATCCCCCCCCCCCCAAGTTCTTTTTTCTTCCCTTACTGTCATTCTGACCACATTCCAGAGCCTTATGTCTTTCCCAGGGTCTACTTGCACTCAAATTCACTCTTGGCCCAATGTCCGAATTTGAGCCAGGGTCAGTGAAGATCCCAAGGATGTCTGGGGAGGGGGGGGGTCACTGTCCAACTTCTAGCCTTATGACTTTCATTCTCTCTCTTTCTCTTTTCCTCACCTCCTCTCCCCCTGTGGTGAAGTCCAGGGCAGGCATACAATGGAGGTTTGCAATGTTTCACCTGTGGCAGTTCAGCCATGCTCCCAAACGGTTTCCCATTTGTGGACACAACACCTTGTAAAGCCTTCTCTAGCTTCTAGTAGGGATTGATATCAGAGATGATCACAGGACCACCCTACCCTCAGAGACAGTAACACCCATCCCTCCCTCCCTGACACTCCATCAGTCACCCAACCCGCTAAATGAACCTGGTTCGGCTAGACCATAGTCAGGGCTTTACTCCTCTATGCAGTGGAGATAATATTGATGTCAAAAAGGAGGTTTAGGTTTTTGGAATGGGTTCCGTTACTGTTTTTCTATAAAAATCGAAAAGGTCAAAATGCACAGTCTCTCCCACTGCAAATAAAGCTAAGCAAAAGGTCACCTTTCAAAAGCCTGTATGAAAAGGAATACAGCAAGTAGTATGTTAGCCCATCTGGGCAGCTTAAGTGGCTTAAATTGGACAAGCAGTGCAATGCAAGAGGATTTATTAAATCACAACCGAGACATGGTGGTAGAAATCCAAATCTCTAAAACACAGTCTCTTTTCTTTGGGGGTGGGGTTGAGTTATGATAACAGGAGGCGGCATGGACTTTCCTGGAATGCAACTATACTGTACTTCTTGGCTTTTAGGTAAGCCTGTGGTTAACACAGCTGGGGTTGTCTGATCCAAGCCCCACATGACAGATTACGAGTATGGGGTGGTGATTGACCACAGCACTCAGTATACTGTAATTAGCAAACTTGGTTAGCCAGGAACCTTGGCATGCCTCAAAGAATTTCTGAGAGGTGAAAGCCTTGTGAAGGTTACAAGAGATGCCCTGTACCTAGGCAATGTGAGTTTTGACAGTAAGCAACTCTTACATTGTCTTGTGGGTATCCAAGTGAACACTAAGAGTAGAGAGTTTATCCATATCCACATGGTATACAGTGGCAAAAGCCTTAGGCAGATAGTGTGAACAATCTGGCTCTTGCCTAATGCTTCCTTGACCTTAGGAAAAAAAAAAAAAAAAAAAAAAGACTGGTTGGAGAAGACAGGATCTGCCTTTAACAAATACGATCTGATTAGTATCTAGGGTTTGGAAGATGCCCATCTCATTGCTAATTAATTCAACAATAGTATAATCCATGAG
The DNA here is from genome assembly GCF_019279795.1 of Protopterus annectens. Classification (NCBI taxonomy): domain Eukaryota; kingdom Metazoa; phylum Chordata; order Ceratodontiformes; family Protopteridae; genus Protopterus; species Protopterus annectens. The sequence continues at coordinate 1,013,415,155 of NC_056744.1, forward strand.
CAGCCCCAGTGCACAGGGGGATAAAGCTCTTATGTGCTCCCCAGCTTGACCTCTGTTTGATTAGTGGCACTAATGCTTGAAGGTCTTCAGGAGGATGGGAGTGAGCAGATGATGCAGACTCACTGAGCCTGGGGGAGTGAGACAGCCTAAAGGCTTGCTGCAATATGCAGCATAAGGGTCTGGCCAGTTCTGTACTACAAAGAAAGTAAGCCACTTAGATAGGAGAGTTGCCACATCATCTGAAAGTCTGACTGTGGAACTGACATGGCTGCCATGAGGGAACAAGAATTAGGGCACACTTCCCAGCATACAGTATGATGGTGCACTAGCCTCCTTGATTTCCTCACTGGCACCAAACTAAGGTTGGGTTGAGCAAAAGGATGCTACAGCGAGCCCAGTAGACCTGATGAGGAGGAGCTAAGGGCAGCTGATGATCAACTGTAAGGCAGGAAGAAAAATAATATTACATTCACCATCTCTGCTAATCACTTAAGACTAACAAGGCTGATATTTACCCTGCTGAGTTCTGGGGGCACCTTGGAGAGATACAAATGTGTCAGTTCTCAAAGCTTCAGGTACACAGCCTGTGGACAGACTAAGACTGAAGAGATTTAGAATTTATATGTGGCTGGGCTATGTGGTGTTTGAAACTTGCAAGCAGACATCTTAGAATACTGTTCAAGGCCCACAGAACATGGAGGGGAGCAAAGGGGTTTGCAGAAGGTAGAAAGATAGAATTAAATATTTCAAACCAAGATACAGTAGAGAGCCGATTATCCTAACGTCTATTATCAGAAATGTCAATTATCCAAACGCAGCCTTCCAAAGTTTTTGGGTAACAAAAATCTGAAAATGTAAACGTTACACGTATTCACTTGTGCATGTTTTTTGAGCTCGTAGCCCACTTGTGCGTGACAATTACTCTTTATTGTCCACTGGAATCAGTGAATGATTGATAGGCATGCAGAAAAAAGATTTTTGCACTTTTTTATCCAGTTCACGTATGTTTGATTATCCAAACTACCCTAGGTCCCAATTAGTTTGGCTAATGGACTCTCTACTGCATTAGTTATGGCTTCTGGGCCACACTGGACAAGCTATTGGAAATATGTTTGGAAAAGGACTAGGAATTATTTTTTAATGTAGCTAAAAGGGCTTTGGGGTTGGTATGTTGGCTACTTTTAAGTTTAAAAACTGCCTTTTCAGACCCTAACAATACACCCAAGTATCTTGCTTATTGCTTTTAGATTAAAAATCCCTTCTTTACTGTAGAAAGGAAGAGTCAAGTTTTTATGTTTGAATGGTTTTATATGGCAGTGCCATCATACAGAAGCAGTCTTTTCACTATATTTATTCAAGAGGGAGTGAAACTTTGGGGTATCTAGAAACAAATGTGGCATCATGAACTGTTTTGACTGGAAAGATGTGCTTTGCTAGCTTAGTTGTTTATGTTGTCCTTAAGTAGCAACAAACTGGTTTTACAATAATCACAAAAATGGTAGAGCTGTTACAGCTGGGGAGGTTTATTAAGGGTGAAAGTTACAGCCAGGTGATTTGATCTTACTGTGGAGTTAAGATGTCAGGAGGTAAGTAGATGATTAGGGAGATTTACATCCCTGGGGGCAGAGACAACTTGTGGTTATAAAACTGCTAGTTACTATAGGAAAGCCAAGACAGGAGAGGGGTAAACTGTGATTTGTACAGCAGGAGGGTCTGTTGATTATTTAATTCCAGGCAAACATACTAGTTCTACCTAAAATGACACCAGTTACAAAGCAGACCATTAAAGACAACTATTTTTCTTTGAATTCTGGTATCTTGGAGAGGGAAGCATGCTGCACAAAATTAGTGAAGTACCTTTCTGGGAGACACAGGTGGAGAGTTCAGATGCATCTCACTGCAACTCCGTTACAGCAAGGCACCTACAGCTGTTCACCATAAAAACAAGGTCATACTCATTTAGGATAGGGAAGGGTCCCAGAGGGTTCTATTAACACCCTTATCCTAGTACCAGAGAGACAACAGACTACTGGTTATTCAATCTAATGGGCAAGATTGTCAGTATATCTGACAATTTAACAATGAATTCACAATCTGATTCCAGCCAATAAGATCTTAGGAGCTCACGCTTGTAGTCTTGGGGATTCAATGTAAAGGTATATGTAGGTAAAGTTAGCTATTTGTGTAGATACTTAGATGTGCATGGACGGCTAAGGTCTTCTAGGGTGGTGACCAGAAAACTTTAGGAGTTTTTGAATAGGTCTAGGAAACTGCATCTCTCACAGAAAGTTAAAAATATATAGTTGCAAGGGGTTGTCAAGTAAGCATGAGAAGTTCCTACACAGTCTCAATACACCTAATACTAACAGAATGGTATCTCAAATGAAAAATGTTATTTTTTTATAGGTTCATGTAGGTACTAGGTTATCGGCCCAAGGGCCTACGTAAGCCTAGTCAACAAGGTTCCCTGGCTTACGCCACCTAAGAAAGTTATTTTCCTGTGCCACTGTCAAGCAGAGACACAGAAATGATCCCCGGGGTGTATTTCCTATTTCCCATCCACTCATCAAGATTTTTCTTGAAGAGTGCTAATGAACTTTGCTTGACATAGATGGGTAGCCTGTTCCAGAGTATGGGAAGTCTCTAGGACAGGAATCTATCCCTCCAGCAAGTCCTGTTTATTGTGGTGACAGGGTTTAGGTCCCTAGAGCATGTAGCTTGGAGGGATTGGGATTTCTTTAGGTGTAGCATGTCCAACCGCTCTGGGTTTGACATAGTTTTATATGTTAGGCAGAGACCACCTCGGAGTAGGTGATATGCTACGGAGTAAAGCTGGAGTTTTTTGAGGCGGTCAGTGTAGGGCATTTGTTTGAGGCCAGTAATCCTCTTTAAGAACTTCTGTGGCCTTTCCAGCTGCTGCAGATGTCTTGTGAGGTACATTCCAAAAGGGGCGTTGTACTCTATAATGGTCTAATGAGTGTTAAGTAGAGGGGAACAATGACCTCTTTTTCCTGGATGAGAACCCTTTTATGATGAGATGTACCACGTAGAAAGACTTCCTGACTACTGCGGCGATGTGACTATCAAAGGAGAGACTACTGTCCACCTGGGTCCCAAGGTCTCTATCACACATTCGGTGTTAAGTAGATTGCTGCATATGTGGTAGTTCATGGGTTCAGAGTTTTTACCAAAGGGGATGACACTGCACTTTTTGGCACTGAGCTTGAGGCCATGGCTCTGACACCAGGCATCTGCCTCAGCGAGGCCCTTCTGTAGGATGCCCACATCATTTGGGCACTTGACTATGGCTCCTGGTTTGCAAACTTCGTTAGCCAGAGGCCTTCTGTGTTAGCCTGTACTTCAGAGAAGTAGATACCAAACAGGCGAGGTCCCAGGACGGAACCCTGTGGTACTCCACTTGTCACTGCTTTGAGGTCAGATTTGGAGTCTGCAACTTTTACAGTGTGGGTTCTGTCACTGAGCCAGTTGGCAACCCATCTTGTGACGTAGGGATTTATACCTAGTTTAGTGAGTTTAGCTAGAATTCCAGAATGAGGGATGGTGTCGAAAGCCTTGGCGAGGTCAAGATAGGCTGTGTGAACCACCTTACCCTCATCTACGGCTTTGGTGACTGCCTCAAAGTAGTTGATCAGGTTCAGGAGGCATGATCTGCCTTTCACAAACCCGAACTGGGTGGGAACCAGAGTTTGGAGGTTACCAATGAACAGAGTTCCACAATGATACGTTCCATGGCCTTGCAGACCAGGCTCGTCAGGCTAACAGGTCGATAGTTCCCGGAATCAGTGGTGGCTCTCCCTTTGTGGAGTGAGATAACTGTTGCTGTGCGCCATTCAGTGGGCACAAAGCCTGATGCGAGGCTATTATTGAACATGGTGCTTAAGTGGGGAGCCAGTTCATTCTGAAGTTCGTGTAAAACGCAGCCTGGGATGTTGTCTGGTCCAATGGATGCTGTGTTTTTGGCTTTAGAGACTGCAGCTTTTACCTGCGTAGTTGTGATTACAGGGACTCTGCATTCTTCCTGTATAGATTATGGGCCCTTTTGGGGGTGGGGGGGTAAAGTTAGCACTGAACCTATCTGTCAGGATGTTGGCAATATCAGTTGGTTCTGTAATTTTCGTGCCGTTGTGCTGTAACTCAGAGCAGATCTGGGTGTTGCCATGGAGATTCTTGACATAGCTATATAATGCTTTCTGGTTGTCCTTAGAATTAGTGGTGATTTTGTTTTCGTAGCTAGCTTTGCAGGATCTTATAAGGGATCTCTGCTTCTTACCTAGGCTGACCAGGGAGCACCTCCACTCATGGGATTTTACTCTCTTTTGCAACAGTTTCTTCCTTCTGTTGTACAGTTTGTTTATGGCAGGGGACCACCAGATTGGCTTCCTTTTTTTTAGAGGATAGCGTCTTGGTTCTGTTTGGGATAGCACGATCCATGCACTCGTGAAAGTACTTAGAGTGCATTTGTGTAGGATTCATCAGTTGTAACTGTATTGTCCATCTGCATGGGTGTCGTGAAATTCACCACTTCTGTCTTAAGAAGCATGAAGTTGGCTTTGGAGAAATTTTTTACCGTGGTTTCCTTAATGGGGGTGTGGGGGCGGGATGTGAATATCAAGGGTGATTAGCTTATGGTCAGATCGGACCAACGAGGAGTTGACTTCAGGTGTGGAGCACCAGTCACTCGTGTTGGTAATGACTAGGTCTAGGATATTGTTACTCCTGGTGGGGGTGTGGATAAGTTGATCCAGGGCATTGGAGTTTATGAATTCCAGAAAACGTTGAGCTATGGAGTTGGTACACGAGTAGTTTTCCCAGTTAATGGTGGGGTAAATTGAAGTCACCCATTATTAGGGTGTTTGGATGAACCCTAATATTTTCCAGTACATCAAGAAAAGAGGAGTGGGAATCCTGGGGCATGGTGGGGGATCTGTAGCAAGCTATAATTTGGATTGCAGTTTTGCCCAGAGTTAGTTGCTCAGCATAATGCATCTGAGGTTATCCAAGTGCAACTAGCCTGGAGGTGTGGATATCCTTAATGAATATGGGGACACACCTCAGCCTTTGGTGTTTCGGTCCAGGTTACATGGCCGGAAAGTGTGGTATGAGTTATAGCCTGGTAGTGCAGTGGTGCTCTATGGAGCCTTGAACCAGGTCTCAGTCACTGCACAGATATCGATGTCCTCCATTTTAAGGAGTGCCTCGAGAGAGTACATTTTGAGACTTAGACTTCTAGCATTGAGTAGCATTACCCTCAGTTTTTGCTTGCCTGTTCCTGTTACGGTGGTGAATTTATTTGAAACTTGCCTAAAAAGGCACTATAGGGGCAGCAAGAGCCTTAGCCAGTATCCGGAATCCCAGGGGCGACAGGTGCAGGCCATCTGTGGCAAAGCATCGTGGTCTGTCGACCATGTCATCCCAAGCAGACAGATACTGGATCAACTTAGAATGACACCAGAAGCTTAGCCAATTGTTGAAGTCAATCATTTTTTGTCCTTGTACTGCGGTATCATTCTGGGCGATGGCAGAATGCTACTCAGGGCTAAGGGTCATACCTGCCTGGGCTACAAGATCGGAGAGCTCTTCCAAGTCTCTTTTCATGTAGTCCAGGGAGGTATGTCTCAGGTCATTCACACCAACATGGACAATGACAGTCATATTTGTACTTGTTGTGGAGTGACCTGAGTGCGTGGGTACAAAATTTAGTCCTTTATTTTAGCACATTGTGTTGAAATCTGCTAATGTAACTGATGAAATATTTAGTACATTCTTGATTGTGTTGTGATTTGTTTCAAAAGTGTCTGTAAACTGGTTGTGACTCGCTCTGTACCCACGCTTGTGCTTCCTGCCTGCTCTACTTTGCCCTAAAGGGAGGGACTGCTTCTTTAGCCACTGGGGACTGGTTGGAGGAGACATCTCCTTCCGTAGTGGATGAATAATCATCATCCGTGGTAACTTGATTTCTGTAATCTTGTTTTTTTTAGAATGGATCTGGGTCGCCTTGCCCCTGGAGGTCTACATGTGCTTCTAAATCTCACATTCTTACTAGTGACAAAAGGTATACCTTGTTCATAGTCCCCTAAGTCCCTATTGAATTTGTGTAGTTTTCTTTTTTTAAGTTCTGTTTCTATATTATCTAATTCCTTAGATAATTGTGTTAACTGATCCTGATAATGGCTAGAGTCAGAAAAAATTTCCACTTCAGAACAAGTGGTTTGTAATTCTTGAGTAAGGGTCTCAATATTTCTTTCATAATACTTAAGACAATCTACAAATAACAATGATGCTCGATGTTGTGCCCTAGCCCAATCTTGCCTTAATTCTTGATCAATGTTGGACACCAGGGGTTGTAGCTTGATACGAAGTCCTCTTGGTGTTATGTCCTTAATTTTGTATGCCTTAAGTGACTTCAAATGCCAAATATTAGTTCTAAAAACTTTCATTTGTCGTTGTAACTTGGTAAAAACCTGTATACATTTATCTTTAGAAATACCACTATTTTCATTCTTGGGAGTATGGTCCATATTCAACCCAAAAACTTCTAAATTGTCCTTATCTGCAGACAAGCCTTTTAGAATGTCATTTAAATCCATGTTTTGCATAGTAATGTCCAATTTCCAAAACTGGTATTAGGTTAATGTATTGTAAATGTTCCTAATACAATCCAATAAGTAGTATATATGAAAAAATGTCTATGTTTCTTGTACTTAACTCCGACTAGAATATTTTATGAATTTTATATTTATTTTAATTGTTATTTGGTACAATATTTGCCATGTACATATAGGTTTGGCAAAAACCAAACTCAAATAAAAACTTTTTATCGTTTTTAGTATCCTTACAATAAGTGGAATATGGTCCTGTTATATTTATTCCTGTTGGCCATCCACCGTAAGGATATACACCAACCTATTTTTGATGTTTACTTTGTTATGTTTCAAAAATACCCTTACAATCAGTGGACCCCTTATTATCAAGCAACTATTAAGTGCAAATGCCACCGTAAGGGTATTTATTAAGCCTAATATTGTATCCAACAGATGCCTAAATAGGCCTTGGTTTATCAAAATAAATACATTTTTAATTAAATTCACTTAAACTCAATATTCTAGTCGGTTAAGTACCAAATAACCATATGTTTATTTAATTAAAGTTAGTTAGTTAAACATGGACTTGGTATCCACCCTACTTCCATAATGATTTTGTCTAGTATTTATAAGGCTTGTTGTAAATATTTCTAAAGTAAATCCACTACGAACCTGCTTCCATGCCACCCAAGAACTGTATATTTTGGCATTTGTGGCATACAAAATGGACGTTTATTAATTTAGGTACAACCAGACCCAAACACCTGATATTTTAGACCTAAACAGTTAGAATGCAACAATGTGAGAAATATAAGTTTTTTTCATAACATTTGTTATTTCTCACTCATTTAAATACATTGCCATCTAACCAATGTGCAACATAAATTATCAGAAATTGTCAAATATAAAGTACCTATTGTAAAATAAGACACAACTAAACAAGGAAATATTAAGCCCTAGTTGACTAATGTCTCATAACCCCCATCAAATAAATAGCAAATTTCTTTATATGCATAGATGGTACCTCCTTGGTCAAATATTAATAAAACAAGTTACTGATATTCAGACATTATTGTAAGAAAGAGAGTAGTTTATAATCATGAATTATTATCATCCATAAGTATGTATGAATATTATTACTCACAATTAGAAACTCTCATAGGATAAGTCCAACCCAGTATCTGTGTAGATTATAAGTTGTCTCAACCAAAATATGGTTGTTATATAAATAGTGGCCCAACTATGATATTCTGCACCCAACACTTTTTTGAAAAAGGGAAACTAATTAATTATAATCCTGCAGCCCAAACAAAATGTTTTTACTAAACTTCCAATTGTAGAACAGAAAATTTCACTTTAACATCGGATTGTGTTTTGATGCTACCCGTGAACATGAATAATCAAGAATAGAAATTATGGCGTGCACCTTAATCACAAGCTGCCAATTCTGACCAGACAGTCAAAAACGTGGTATTATTATTACGTTACCAATCCACTTTTTTAACATACATAAACTGTATTACTGTCCTTAAATTATATCAGAACCATATAATAAAAATTATGAACATTTTACAAGCTTCATTTGCTGTCGGCCAACTAGATAGTGATGTTATCGGCCTATGTGAAATACAACTTCAAAACCAAAGCGGCCACACAATGTACCAAAGAATCATGCCTGAACCCTTCATATTATATTCCGCTCTTTCCTAAATATATTTCACTATCATACCCTGTTATCAATTATCATAAGATTGGGATCATCATATATATTGAAAACAAAATTGAGAAATCAATACGAGACATATAGTATGGTTACAGTGTTGTTTAAATATTAACTGAATAATATATCCAGTGACTAAAAAAAGTCATATGTCCATACTCAATGTCTAGGTATTCCTGCCGTCCAAATAGCACTTGATAAACAGCGAAAGAAAAAACGAAAAAAAGTTTCCTCAATGTTCCAATATTAGCATTGGCTTTAGATTATTCCGTCGATAACGAACTGCTTCCCCAAACATCTAGTTGTTATTACTAATAAATCCAAGACAAAAGTGGTGAATCTATATATATTTTTTAGGAAGTTAACATATCTATTTAATGTTAATAATTTAGTCGTCAGTATTATGGACTAATAATTGAATATGGGTAATACCACTTTAATAAATGGGTATAAAATATTGAGCAGGATGCATTATGGTTTGAAATTGTTTTTGATTAGGAAGTCACATTGAAAAAGGCTTTCTTAAGCCGAAACCGGTTTGTGCACTATTAGGTTGTTTTTACAATCCTAATAAATATACTTTTACCTGTTGCTATCGAGTGCTGGCCTCTCTTTTTTGCATGACTTATTGTGGTTTGGACCGAGCACCGACAGTCCCACGTGCGTGCCTTGTTGGGTTGGTTTATATGGCAGTGCCATCATACAGAAGCAGTCTTTTCACTATATTTATTCAAGAGGGAGTGAAACTTTGGGGTATCTAGAAACAAATGTGGCATCATGAACTGTTTTGACTGGAAAGATGTGCTTTGCTAGCTTAGTTGTTTATGTTGTCCTTAAGTAGCAACAAACTGGTTTTACAATAATCACAAAAATGGTAGAGCTGTTACAGCTGGGGAGGTTTGTATTAAGGGTGAAATTTACAGCCAGGTGATTTGATCTTACTGTGGAGTTAAGGGGTGGAGGTGGTAAGTAGATGATTAGGGAGATTTACATCCCTGGGGGCAGAGACAACTTGTGGTTATAAAACTGCTAGTTACTATAGGAAAGCCAAGACAGGAGAGGGGTAAACTGTGTTTTGTACAGCAGGAGGGTCTGCCGATTATTTAATTCCAGGCAAACATACTAGTTCTACCTAAAATGACATCAGTTACAAAGCAGACCATTAAAGACAACTATTTTTCTTTGAATTCTGGTATCTTGGAGAGGGAAGCATGCTGCACAAAATTAGTGAAGTACCTTCCTGGGAGACACAGGTGGAGAGTTGAGATGCATCTCACTGCAACTCCGTTACAGCAAGGCACCTACAGCTGTTCACCATAAACAAGGTCGTACTTAGTATAGGGAAGGGTCCCAGAGGGCTCTATTAACACCCTTATCCTAGTACTAGAGAGACAACTGACTACTGGTTATTCAATCTGATGGGCAATATTGTCAGTATGTCTGACAATTTAACAATGAATTCACAATCTGATTCCAGCCAATAAGATCTTAGGAGCTCACGCTTGTAGTCTTGGGGATTCAATGTAAAGGTATATGTAGGTAAAGTTAGCTATTTGTGTAGATACTTAGATGTGCACTGACAGCTAAGGTCTTCTAGGGTGGAGACCAGAAAACTTCAGGAGTTTTTGAATATGTCTAGGAAACTGCATCTCTCACAGAAAGTTAAAAATATATAGTTGCAAGGGGTTGTCAAGTAAACATGAGGAAGTTCCTACACAGTCTCAATACACCTAGTACTAGCAGAATGGTATCTCAAATGAAAATTTTTTTATAGGTTCATGTAGGTACTAGGCTATCGGCCCAAGGGCCTACGTAAGCCTAGTCAACGAGATTCCCTGGCTTATACCACCTAAGAAAGTTATTTTTCTGTGCCACTGTCAAACAGAAACACAGAAGTGATCCCAGGGGTGTATTTCCTATTTCCCATCCACTCATCAAGATTTTTCTTGAAGAGTGCTAATGAAGAACTTTGCTCGACATAGATGGGTAGCCTGTTCCAGAGTATGGGAAGTCTCTAGGACAGGAATCTATCCCTCCAGCAAGTCCTGTTTATTGTGGTGACAAGGTTTAGGTCCCTAGAGCGTGTAGCTCGGAGGGATTGGGATTTCTTTAGGTGTAGCATGTCCAACAGCTCTGGGTTTGACATAGTTTTATATGTTAGGCAGAGACCACCTCGGAATCGGAGTAGACGATATGCTACGGAGTAAAGCTGGAGTTTTTTGAGGCGGTCAGTGTAGGGCATTTGTTTGAGGCCAGTAATCCTCTTTGAGAAGAACTTCTGTGGCCTTTCCAGCTGCTGCAGATGTCTTGTGAGGTACATTCCAAAAGGGGCATTGTACTCTATAATGGTCTAATGAGTGTTAAGTAGAGGGGAACAATGACCTTTTTTCCTGGATGAGAACCCTTTTATGATGAGATGTGCCACGTAGAAAGACTTCCTGACTACTGCGGCAATGTGACTATCAAAAGGAGAGACTACTCTCCGCCTGGGTCCCAAGGTCTCTTATCACACATTCGGTGTTAAGTAGATTGCTGCATATGTGGTAGTTCGTGGGTTCAGAGTTTTTACCAAAGGGGATGACACTGCACTTTTTGGCATTGAGCTTGAGGCCATGGCTCTGACACCAGGCACCTGTCTCAGCGAGGCCCATCTGTAAGATGCCCACATCATTTGGGCACTTGACTATGGCTCCTGGTTTGCAGTCATCTGCAAACTTAGTTAGCCAGAGGCCTTCTGTGTTAGCCTGTACTTCAGAGAAGTAGATACCAAACAGGAGAGGTCCCAGGACGGAACCCTGTGGTACTCCACTTGTCACTGCTTTGAGGTCAGATTTGGAGTCTGCAACTTTTACAGTGTGGGTTCTGTCAGTGAGCCAGTTGGCAACCCATCTTGTGACGTAGGGATTTATACCTAGTTTAGAGAGTTTAGCTATAATTCCAGAATGGGGGATGGTGTTGAAAGCCTTGGTGAGGTCAAGATAGGCTCATCTACGGCTTTGGTGACTACCTCAAAGTAGTTGATCAGGTTCAGGAGGCATGATCTGCCTTTCACAAACCCAAACTGGGCGGGATCCAGAGTTTGGAGGTTACCAATGAACAGAGTTCCATGATGATATGTTCACTGGCCTTGCAGACCAGGCTCGTCAGGCTAACAGGTCGATAGTTCCCGGAATCAGTGGTGGCTCTCCCTTTGTGGAGTGGGATAACTGTTGCTATGTGCCATTCAGTGGGCACAAAGCCTGATGCGAGGCTATTATTGAACATGGTGCTTAAGTGGGGAGCCAGTTCATTCCGAAGTTCGTGTAAAATGCAGCCTGGGATGTTGTCTGGTCCCATAGATGCTGTGTTTTTGGCTTTAGAGAGTGCAGCTTTTACCTGCGTAATTGTGATTAAAGGGACTCTGCATTCTTCCTGTATAGATATGGGCCCTTTGGGGGGGGTAAAGTTAGCACTGAACCTGTCAGGATGTTGGCAATATCAGTTGGTTCTGTAATTTTCGTGCCGTTGTGCTGCAACTCAGAGCAGATCTGGGTGTTGCCATGGAGATTCTTGACATAGCTATATAATGCTTTCTGGTTGTCCTTAGAATTAGTGGCGATTTTGTTTTCGTAACTAGCTTTGCAGGATCTAATAAGGGATCTCCGCTTCTTACAGAGGTTGACCAGGGAGCACCTCCACTCATGGGATTTTACTCTCTTTTGCAACAGTTTCTTCCTTCTGTTGTACAGTTTGTTTACGGCAGGGGACCACCAGATCGGCTTCCCTTTTTTTTTTTATTTATTTATTTATTTATTTATTTTTGAGGATAGCATCTTGGTTCTGTTTGGTTTAGCACGATCCATGCACTCGTGAAAGTACTTAAGAGTGCATTTGTGTAGGATTCAGCAGTTGTAACTGTATTGTCCATCTGCATGGGTGTCGTGAAATTCACCACTTCTGTCTTAAGAAGCATGAAGTTGGCTTTGGAGAAATGTTTTACCATGGTTTCCTTAATGGGGGGTGGGGGCGGGATGTGAATATCAAGGGTGATTAGCTTATGGTCGGATCGGACCAATGAGGAGTTGACTTCAGGTGTGGAGCACCGGTCACTCATGTTGGTAATGACTAGGTCTAGGATATTGTTACACCTGGTGGGGGTGTGGATAAGTTGATCCAAGGCATTGGAGTTTATGAATTCCAGAAAACGTTGAGCTAAGGAGTTGGTACACGAGTAGTTTTCCCAGTTAATGGTGGGGTAATTGAAGTCACCCATTATTAGGGAGTTTGGTTGAAGCCCAATATTTTCCAGTACATCAAGAAAAGAGGAGTGGGAATCCTGGGGCATGGTGGGGGATCTGTAGCAAGCTATAATTTGGATTGCAGTTTTGCCCAGAGTTAGTTGCTCAGCATAATTCATCCGAGGTTATCCAAGTGCAACTAGCCTGGAGGTGTGGATATCCTTAATGAATATGGACACACCTCCGCCTTTGGCGTTTCGGTCAAGGTTACATGGCCGAAAAGTGTGGTACGAGTTATAGCCTGGTAGTGCAGGGGGTGCTCTATGGAGCCTTGAACCAGGTCTCAGTCACTGCACAGATATCGATGTCCTTCATTTTAAGGAGTGCCTCGAGTGAGTACATTTTGAGATTTAGACTTCTAGCATTGAGTAGCATTACCCTCAGTTTTTGCTTGCCTGTTACGGTGGTGAATTTATCTGAAACTTGCCTAAAAAAGGCACTATAGGAGCAGCAAGAGCCTTAGCCAGTATCCGGAATCCCAGGGGCGACAGGTGCAGGCCATCTGTGGCAAAGCATCGTGGTCTGTCGACCATGTCATCCCAAGCAGACCGATACTGGATCAACTTAGAATGACACCAGAAGCTTAGCCAATTGTTGAAGTCAATCATTTTATCCTTGTACTGCAGTATCATTCTGGGCGATGGCAGAATGCTACTCAGGGCTAAGGTCATACCTGCCTGGGCTACAAGATCGGAGAGCTCTTCCAAGTCTCTTTTCATGTAGTCCAGGGAGGTACGTCTCAGGTCATTCACACCAACATGGACAATGACAGTCATATTTGTACTTGTTGTGGAGTGACCTGAGTGCGTGGGTTTATGTGGTGGATCCTGGCACCCGACAGGCAGCTGACAGTAACCTTCTCCTTGTTTAGCGTGGTGAGGGAGACATCAGTGTACCCGACTAGAGTCACCTATGACTAGTGTGTTGGGTATGTTGTTTTGCCTTATTGGCTGTGGTTGAGTGGCACACTGAGTCTGTGGGCTATGTGTCATTTGGGTTGTGTTGGGGGATGGAGGTTGCTTGCCTTTCTGCTTTGGAGGTCTCTGTTGCTTAGACAGATTATTATTGAGAGCCTCCGCTAATGTTTTTGTGTTACTATGTGCGGATTTTGATGGTGTAGATTTAGTGAGACTATGTGAGGAGTGTGGTGTGGTGCAAATGTTTACCTTCTCATTACTAAGTTCAGTCTTGGTTGGAGAGAGCTTTTCCTCCAATTTGGCTAGATAAGTGCATCTCTCACAGGTTGTAGTGTTGGGTGGTAGGAGGAGAGGGTCGTCTGTGTACATGAGGCAATTTCTACATTGCCTCAAGATGCCCAGATTCATCAGACAGGAGAGAACACTGGGAGCCGACCCTTGGACATGCCTGAATAAAACACTATTTTCCTCTAGATAAGTGAGGAAAGTGAGTACAAGAGCAGTGTTTCTCTAAGCAAGTGAGAAAAGTAAGTACAAAAACTGTTTTCCTCGAGGTAATGAGGAAGGTTGAGTGCTGTAGTAATTAGTAGCTTATTTAGTGCTTACAAGTTCTGAACAAGTGCTGATTACGAATAAGCAAATTTAAGTGCTAAAACTAAGAATCTGTATCTGTACTAGATGAGTTACAGGACAGAAACAAGTGCAAATGCAGGCTTTCAAATCAGAAAGTTGAGAGAGAGATGAAAGGATTGCCTAAACGTCCAATAACTACAATTTCTGGCCAGAATCACTCCTTATGTGGTAGACAGGTTATCTAGTGCTTACCACTCCCACTGATAAGCTAGAAGGCTTCCCTCCAACACAGAAAGGCTTGGGGGGCTTAGAAGCTTACATACAGTCCTGGATACAGCAAATCTGTATCTAGAACACTAGTTATAGGAAAGGTAGGAAACAGGCTTACAGTTTTTTTTTTTTCCATACAGAAAAGTAGCACAAACAGTAGTAAAAACAATTCACATGCAGTGCAAGCTAGCACACTTGAGTATGTAGCAATATTAGACCAAATACAGTTTAAAAATGCAATTAAATTAAAAAAAAAAAACTAAAAGCAAGTGCAGAAAGAGTTTATTAGACAGAATGTGGTAAAGAGATGGGACTGGGGGAGTGTCCCAGATCAAATCTACAGTGGGGCGGGCAACTGCAAAAGCCACCAAATTTAAACTACAAGCCAAAAATAGGGACGGTGGGCGAGACAAAATTTCAACAGAGATCTAAGCAACAACTAACAGTACAAACTCTAAAACCAAAAAAATATACTCATCTCTGTATATTTACAGACAGATTGGAAAGCAGTCTCTTAGAACAGGGAGACAACAGTTTCAACAGTGATCTAAGCAACAATTAAACTCAAACCAAAAAAATGTATACTCAGCTCTGTATTATTATGTTATGTTATGGTACCAACAAGGTGCAATTAGTGTGTTGTGTTACAGAACTGCTGTTAACTGCTATGCTATGGTACTGATAGGGGTCAACTTAAAATGTTGTATTACAGGGTTGCCAGAACGCAATGTTGAGGAAACATCTAAGAAAAACAGTAGAGAAGGAAGAAGCCAATGATACAGTAAACAATAGCTTTGTTTAAAAAAATAACTAGAAATCATCCATTAGTAACAATATAATAGAATATTTGCAAAAAAACAGCAAACAGCCCAAAATTAATGTAGTCTAAGAGCAGCAAAAGCTACAAAAAGTCTAATGGCAACCCCCCCCCTGAAAATAGCAGAACAAAAAAGCAGAGGAAGATTACTTGCTGCTGACAGACTAGCGAGGTAGTATAAATACGGATAGTATAAAAATTGCATGACTGGGTGGATATGGACAACAGAATCTGTAACTGGATGGCAATTCCACTCAAAAAAGTTCCTACAGAGTGAAATGAGGCTTTAGGAACTTAAAATGCTGTATTGTGCAAGGGATGCGCATGGCTCTGCAGCACATCAATGGTCCATGATGCAATAAATTAAAAGTTAAAATAAGAAAAAGAAACATGTAGTTTAAAATAAGATAAGTTGTTTCCAATATGAATTCCTCAGATCCTGTTCACATAAATACTTCCTCTTTTGTAATAGCAAACAACCAATCAGAAGCTATCTCCAGAGCTCCCCTTTAAGAAGGCCTTACATAACTGTGTCTTACATAACAGTTATGAAACTGACTAATACGAAAGATCTTACAATGGTGACAATGGATGTGTAGAATTTACTCACAGTAATTCCCAATGAATATAGGCTAAACTCTTGTGTTTTTTTGAAGAAACAATTTTCGATGGATCAGATATTCTACATATCTGTGCATTACTAGAGTTAATTCTAGAGAACAACATATTTGTATATGCAGCAGAGCATTATTGGCAGAAAAATGGGGGGCGGGGCGATGGGCACCTCGTGTGCAAACAGCTACTCTAATTTAGTTACGGCATCTTGGGAGGATGAGTATATTTTTAATATAGGGAACATATGGAAACCGAACATAATTTTTATGGAAGATTTGTTTCTCCTATAGAGAAGTGATGAGAATGAGCTTTTAAGGTTCATGGAATGCTTGGGAGATACAACGCCATTCTTGGAGTTTGATGTAAATAATTCAACCACAGAAACAGATTTTTTTGGAGGTTACCATTCTAATGGATGAAGCGAAGTTTGATAGACGTATACATACAAGAATGCTGGGGAAACCATATTTTATATAGGACGGCGCAGTTGTAGTGTTGTTACCTCACAGAAAGAGGTTCTTTGGTTCGATTCTCAGCTTGAGTGCCTTCTGTCGGAGTCTGCATGTCCTCCTTGTGTTTGTGTGGATTTCCTCCCACGTTTCAAAGACATGCATCTGCAGTGTTTCTCCCTGGGCCTCCTCTGAAAATTGGCTTTGTTCCAAGACTGACTTTCCCAGTAAACAAATAAAAATACACAGGACAAATACGCATCCTACGCATATCTAGTCACATGTAATCAATGGTCAACTTTTGCAGACATCAAGGCATTGCACCAATGATGCTGTTTATGAACAAGAATCAGAACTACTTATGAGAGATCTACTAGCCCACGGGTACAAAGACTCAAATACAAGGACTGACACACATGAAAAGTCAAAGAACTAGAGGAAGACCATACTTTTCAGCCAAGGGGACACAAGCTAGAACAGGATTGGATGAATGCCCAAAAAAGGAGAGAAGTGGTCTGAGATGCCTGCTTACTTAGTTATATTACTGATGTCTCAGTAGTTTGTGATATAATTAAAAAAAAAAAAACTGGAGGATTCTAAGAATGGATGATAATTTCAGGTGTATAGTAGTTGAAAGCCCTAGGTTTACCTTCAAGAATAAGAAGGATTTGGAAAGACTCATGTTATAAACAAGGACCTGGATCTCGACATATTACTGATAAGATTGGTACATTTCCCTATAAGAAATGCAAAGAATGTTCCTATACAGATACTTGTAACAGTTTTATACACCCTACTACTCGTTGATCGTATGAACATTCATAGACGGTCTTAGGCATAAGCCAACTATACAGCCACCTAGGGTGCTGATCTAACAGGAGCGCTTTTCCAGTAATCTGGATGGTGTAGGTAGACCAGGATGGTGGCACAAGGTGGTGATGGGGGGTGCTCTGAAGAACTTTTGCCTAGGGCACCAGTTGAGCAAAGTCAGTCCTATGTACACTGTAATACAAAGAATATTATCTACGTTGCCATTTGTGATAGATGCCAAGAATTCTATGTTGGAAAGACAAATAGGAGCTTGAAAGAGAGGATATTACATCATCTTAGTCACATTAAACTTGCCATTTCTATTAATACCCTATCACATAAATTTTCCTTCTTAGCCCTTGAACTGATACAGAATAATAGAAGAGGTGGAGACTTGTTAAACAGGACTAAAATTATTAAACTGTCTGGATAGCTGATTTACAAGAAGACAGAAATCTTAGATTAAATGGGATGGTTCCCTTAAAACCAATATTAAAGGGGAGGAACCTTCAGAGATTACTTCTGATCGGTTGTTTGCTATTACAAAAGAAGCATTTTTTATGTGAACAGGATCTGAGTAAGGCATAGCCAAAAGCACTTATCCTATTTTAAGCTACATGTTTCTTGTTCTTATTTTAACGTTTAAAATTTTTACATTGTGGACTGGGTTACTGCAATAAATCCTGCTGCATGATGGTATCTCTACATATTTTATTTTACTGCCTATTTTGCTGGAGCAATCTTTAGTGTACCAAGAGTTCTCTCTTTCTGTCAGGTTTGAGAATGTGGGAAGTAAAGTAAGGGATAGATTTTTCCACATGACAGAATTGTACCAAACGGGAATTTTATGAAGAAAGAGGTAGAAAACATAATGACACAAATGGAAAAAGGGTGCCCAACTTGAGGGTGAACGAAAACATAAGCATGCACCCAGTTATCCTAGAAATAGTTAAGGTGGGAGGAAAAGTACGTTTGTACAAGAACATACCATAATATCAGATGTCCAACTGATTATTATTAACAGATGGAATTATCCTGCCATGGATAGCCATATGTCCACTGCTAGAATACCAATACCTTGGTATGTTGTTCTTGTTATATGCCTGATGTATGATATCATCCAAAAGGAGCTAGTGGTACACACATGAGATTTACAGGTGCAAATTACCTCAGGACATTCTTGCCTCCGACCAAAAAAAATGAAGCAGAAGCAACCACATACGCTGATCAGTTGGACATCTACTGTTATGTCAAGTTCTTCCACAGCTGTACTATGTCCTTCCTTAGATCATGGTTATAGTACTAACATATGGGAGATTCCCAAAGCTGTCAATGAAGACAGGGCAGAGGAAGAGTTATGGTCTATTAAAGCCTGAAGAATAGACCTAGCAAACTATGCTTTAGTCCTAGACAGCACATTAACCTTGTAATGCTTTGTGAAAGTACAAATTGAAGACTAAGTTGCTGCTTCAATGATACCTTTGAGGAAAGCCACAGAATAAGATGCAGTTCTAACAATGTGCTTTTACTGGAGTTTGCAGTTGCTTGCCATGGAAAAAGCAACATAAAAGAAATGGCTTTTGTGGTGCGGTGGGGAAGGCAAAGGCTGACAGTTATAAGTAGCTGGTGTGTCAGGAAATGCGGTTTAGAACCCTTGGAATTTTGGTGAGACTTACCCTGAAATCTACTCTTATAGGTTTTTTTTTTTTTTTTTTTTACCATTTTGAGAAGGTTTTGGTCATTCTGTTAGTACAGGGCAAGCCTTGCTAGTTTCTCTGGAACTTCGAATAAGAGAACAGAAAATTGGTTTAGTGTCTTGCACAAACTTAACATTTTTTTTTGCAAAGTCTTGAAAAGTTCTGCAGCTACAAAACCAACAAGATATTGTCTATAGAGAGTTATATACTCACCATAACTTGGCATCTGTGCTATCCAGTGTCATTCATCATGGATGGGTTACAGTTCTGACCTCGGATCAGAGCTACCCATGATCCTCAGATCGAGTTTGCTAAGGAACTGTCCCGTACAGGGACGCAGACTACACAGGAATACAGACCACCAGGCCACACAACCATAAAAGGAGGTTTGATACAGAAGGCTTGCAACTCAAACTCTCTTAGTGGAGATGATAGCTACCAGAAGAGTTGTCTTTCAAAACAAGAACTTGGAATCACATATCGTAGCAGGTTCAAAAGGAGGAAGGGTTAAAGACTGCAACACCAATGAAAGCTCTGACAGCAGTGAAGGCTCTTTCAAGGGAGGCCGAAGTAAGAACACTCCCTTTAGAAAGGCTTTGGACAATCTGGAAGAAAAGACAGGATTACTGTCCAGATGAAAGTTGGATATAGCTGCCAGCTGGAGCTTTACTGTCAAAAAGCTTGCCCCTTGTTGAAAAAGACAAGAAAGGAAAGACAAGATAGCAGAAATGGGGGCTGAAAAAGGATATATATCCCTCTAACGAGCCCAAATGGAAAACCTTTCCCATTTGCTGACTCCCCAGCCGGAAGTGCAGGAATCTCCTGGAGACCTTCTTGCTAGATGGCTTCTGGGAAGTCAAAATAATATCCTTCACTGGTGAAGGCAACTCTGTTTGGCTGATGACCACTGGGAACTGGAGGAACCAGACAGTCAGTCTCAAGTACTTCTTTTCGGGAGGGGGAAACCCCTCTGGGTGGGAGATGAGATCCAGAGCGGGATCCAACATCTAAAGCAGATATTTCAGATGAGACCAGAGAAGGGAGAACCATGTTTGTCGAGGCCAAAAGGGGGCAATGAGGATGAGTTGAACCTTCAAGCCCCTGGCATTCTGCACAACTTTGAAAATGAGGAGGAATGGAGGATAGGCATAGAGGAGACCCGGCAGCCAATCATGAATCATAGCATCCCAAGGGGGCGGGGTCAGTGCAAAAAAGGTGCTGCATTTGTGATTGTCTCGAGATGCAAAGAGGTTGCAACAAGGGGACCCCCATCTGATGAAGATTCGATCTGCCACCAATTGATTCAGGGATCATTCATGAGGACTCAGGATGGTCCTGCTCAACTTGTCTGCTAGCACGTTGGACTCGCTGGGGATGTGTGTTGCAAGGAGAAAGTGGCCTGAGGCCATCTCCCATTCCCAAACTCTCATGGCCTCTCTGCACAGGAGGTAAGATTATGTTCCTCCACGCCTGTTGACATACCAGACCACTGCTATGTTATCTGTCTGAATGGTTATTGTCCCAAGAGGGAGGAGATCCTGGAAGGCTTGCAAGTCAGTAGGACCGCTCTCATCTTATTGATATTGATATTCAATTTGGCCTTTGACGGGGACCATGTGACTTGGACCATCTTTCCTGGAAATGTCCCCCCACCCCAACAGGGAGGCATCCATGGTCACTGTGGCTTGGTACAGAGGACAGCAAAAGGGTCTTTCCGACAGGAGATTCTGGGTCTGGATCCACCAAGACAAGTGGTGTTTGCAGACCTGGGAGATTTGAATCATGGAAGACATGGGGTTAAGACAAGGAGACTATTGTGCTGCCAAAGTCCACCGAAGTACCTGCATGTGGAACATGGCAAGGGGAACCAATTGGATGGCTGCAGCCATCGACCCCAGGGCCTAAAGGACAAGATGGGGCGGGACTCTGTCCCGGTTCAAAATGGAGCAGACTTGCTGCTAGATTATAGCTACTCTGCTGTGGGAAAGAGCTGCTATCTCTGACACCATGTCGAGAACCATTCCTATGAACTCCAGTTTTTGACAAAGGTGGAGGTGCGACTTTGGAAAATTTACTGTAATGCCTAGGTCTTGAGAAAGATTCAAGTTGAAATCCATTGCATGAAAGAGAAGTGCTTTGTGGGAGCCTTAAGGAGCCAATCATTCAGGTACGGTAAGACTAAATCCTTGCAGCCAGAGATGGGCTGCAACCACTGCCATGCATTTGATGAACACCTGGGGGGCTGAGGTGAGGCCGAAGGACAGGGCTCTGAACGGATAGTGACTGGCCCCCAGCCGGAAGTGCAGGAATCTCCTGGAGCGTCTGTCTATTTTTATCTGATAGTATGAGTCCTGGAGATCTATGGAGAACATCCAATTGCCCTTGCACAGAAGAGGCAGAATGGACTGAACAGTGGCCATCCGGAACTTTGACTTCTGGACTGAGAGATTTAGTTGACTGAGGTCCAGGATGGGACACAGGTTCCCCTATTCATTTTGGCACTAAAAAGAAGCGAGAGTAAGCTCTAGATCCTTGCTGTCCTGCTGGGACCCTTTGGCTGGACCTTTTTTGAAGGAGGTTGCAGACCTCTGCAACAGCCAACTCCCTTTGGTGAGGTGGAACATCTAGGTGTGACTTCTGAAGTGATGGGGGTAATTGAACGGAATGACATAACCCCTGGAAACAATGTTTAGCAGCCACCGGTCTAAGGTGATGGTCGCCCAGGCCAGTTGGTGCAGGGATACAGGACCCCCGGACTGTCTCCAAGGCTGGACAGTCAGGCAGCACTTCAGGGACTTTTCAGAGAAAGGCTCTCTGAAGCCCTGATTTTGCAGAACCTCTCTGCCTCTAGGGTGGTGCCTGTATTCGAATCCCCTTCCCCAGCCAGAAGAGGAGGATTCTTGTGGAGCATCCTGGAAGGAGGACTCTGCCTTACGGAACCATAGCTTCGTACTGCCCCTCCGAGTCTTAGAAAATGTCCATTGGGGAGTAGCAAACTTGATCCCGACAGCCGACAACGTCTTGCCTTCCTGCTCACTGCAGGTCAAAGTCTCACTGACTGAGGGACTGAAGAGGGTGGACCTATCAAAAGGGCATTAGTGAAGGCTGCCTTGAAATCCACAAATCTTCATAGGCGGAGCCAGGTCTGGCACCTGATGGCAATGGCTGTACCCACTGCTCAAGAGCTCTTGCTGAAGTGATGGCTAAAAGGAAGGCTGTTTTCCAAGAAAAGAATTTCAACTCTGCATTTGCAGCTGGCTCAAAAGGAGGCAGAGTGAGCTTTTCCAATACAAAGTTAAGGTCCCAGGCTGGAGTAAGGCTCTCCTAGGTGGTCTTAGGTTTTTGGCCCCTCTAAGGAACTGCTTCAGCAGAGGATGAGAGAAGAGGAATGGTTCTGTATTGTAATGAGCTGAAATGGCTGAGGCATGAATTTTAATGGAGGAAAAGGAAAGGCCCCTGTGAAGCATCTCAGTTAAGTATTGAAGAATCTGAGGTAAACTGGGTGCTGCTGTGCCCATCCCCTGAGTTTGGTTCCAGGATCAGAATCTTTTACATTTTTCAGCATAGGATTTTCTAGTACTAGGCCTCCTTACCTCCAGAATGACATCCAACACTTGCTTACTGAGGGGATGGTAACGGAGAGATCAGGTAATTAGCCAGGCTGCCAGGTTCAGGGTTTGAAGCTGTGGGTGCAGAATCTGGCCCTCCTGCTGTGACAGCAGGGCAGGGGTCTGAGGCAGGTGCCGTGATGCCAGCAGTGACAGCACGCAAGAGGGGGTACCAGTGTTGGCGTGGCCAGTCTGGTGCAATCAGAATTGTCCTTGGTTTGTCCTGTTTGATCTTTAGTGGTACCTTGGGGAGGAGAGGCAGAGAGGGAAAAGCATAAACTGATAGGTTTTTCCAGGTGAAGGACAGGGCATCCACTTTCCAAGCTTGTTTGTGGGGAGTCCTTCTGCAAAATATCTTCTGCAAGATTCCCTTATTGGGATGTGCAGGTAGGCTTCCTTTAAATCCAGTGTTGCCAACCAAGCATCTTTGCCTAGCATAGGAAGCAGCTGATTAAGAGTTAGCATCTTGTATTTTGGGATCACCAAAAATGTGCTTAGGATAGACAGGTCCAGAATAGGACACCAGGAATTGTCTTTCCTGGGTACCAGGAAATGTCTTGAGTAGAAACCTTGTCCCCTTTCTTCTTCTGGGACAGGCTGAATAGCCCTGATGCTTAAGAGAGAGGACTTGCTTTTGAGCCTATGCCCACTGATGTGGGGGTAGATCTGGCCAACCGTTTGGGGTTGGTAAGGAGTGGAAGTGGAATTTGTATCCTTGGGAAACTATATTTAAAGCCCATTCGCCCTGGGTAATGAGTTCCCAGTTTTATGCCTGCAAGGCAAATTTTCCCCCAAAGGAACAGTCAGTTGTGCAGGGCTTGAAAGTTTTAAAGTTAAGTCATTGAGACAGTTTACCATAGGGGGAGTCTCACTACTCCCTGCTTTGGAAGTGGGAGCCCCACTGCTTAGTCCTGCGAGTACCTTGGGATTGAAGCCTGGGTGTTCTGCTGGTTCTGGGTTTGGACTGAGAAAGGCCTGGAAGAGGCAGGAAAGGACCAATTCTTAGAGGGCCAATGCCTACTAAATCTGCAAGGCTGTACTTGCAGGAAATCTTTAAGTTTGCATAGATTTAGCTTTTTCCTCCATCTTTTTAAGTACTTCTTCTGCTTTGTTGCCAAACAGGTGGTCTTGGCTTAAGGGAGCATCCAGCAATTTAGCTTTAACATGATCTGGCAAAGTTTGCTCCTTAAGCCAAGCATGCCTTCTAAGTACAGACCCAGTGACAGCAGCACTGCAAGATGGCTCTAATGAATAAAAACCACAGTGCAAAGTATGTTTTCCAACTTGTTCAGCAAAATGCATTAAATCCTGCAAATCTTTATTTTCAGCACGGTCAGGAATTAACATAATTTTCTGTTCAAGCAATCCAATAATATGCTGCTGATACTTTAACGTATGAAACTGGCAATTTAAGGCTCTAATGACCAAGGTTGCAGAAGTGTATACCTTCTTACCTCATCTACCAGTGCCCTGGAATCTCTATCAGAGGGGGGTAGGAATTTTGGCAGTATTAGCCTTAATGCCCTTGGGTCCCTGTGAAATGGTCTCAGGATCCGCAGTAGGATTTTTTAAAGAGGAACTTGCGAGAGTCAGGAACCCTGTAATACCTATTAGGTTTTCTGGGAGCAGGAGGTAGAGAGTCAGGGGCCCGGCTAGATTCAGACAAGGCATCATCAACAATGTCCAGTACAGGGGGGATAGTTAAAGGCCTGTGTTGGGGCAGGAGTAAGAAATCCCTAAGCCTATTTTTGGAGTCAGAGTAATCCTAGCTTTCCCAGCGAAAATGCTTCCTAAGAGAGTGCAAGGTTTCACCAAAAGAGAAAACCTCTGGAGGGGAAGCAGAGGGAACGGAGTCCTCTGCATAAAAATCCTCAGTTATATAAGGGTAAAGCCTGGTCATCAGAGGAAACAGAAATTTCAGAGTCCTGATCAGAAGAATCAGAAGGAAAATCAGTCCTAGTTCTCAGAGGGGGAAGGGTAGCTTCCCCTGACTATAGAGTAATAAGGTCTTCAGCCATTATTATTATTGTTTTTTTAGGCATAGGGGCCTGACCATTCGGTCTGGGCGTCAGTTTTCTAGGCATGGATCGAGTTTTAGGCCTTGAAGAAGAAGTTGGTTTAATATGCAAGTCAGTAGGCCTGAATACACCCACAGAAGCTGGTGCCTGCACAGCGGCTCCAGACCCATCCAAGGTAGAGACATCCGCAGGTTCCACAGTTGAAGAAGCATCTCGCGGCATACCGGACTCCGAATGGTCTCAGTAGAGGCCTGCGAATTTGAAGTACCGGGTATCAGGGGCTGCAAAAGCACCTCACTGAGTACCGGCAAACTGGTGACTAGCTTAGGAGAAGAGTCATCGGCAGCTTTGGACCTATGTGGTCGGTCTTTATCTTTGTGTTTTTTCAGAATGTCGGTAGTCGGGTGGCTTACCGAAGCCATTTCTGGATAATTGAACAGAGTACCAAAATATTTAGAAGTGTAAATAAACCGATGGTGAACAGTTCGAGGTTTGAATAAGGCACAAAGCCAACAGCGAGGTACATCGTGGTCTGGGCCTAAGCAAGGAATGCAGTACGAATTAAAATCTTTATGAGGTATTTGCTTTCCACAAGAAATACAATTAACTTTTACTAACATCGGTTTAGAGCAAGAAAAAGATTCCCCAACGGGATACTTAGCTTAGTCGAAGACTTCAGTTCTAAAACTCGAAACAGTCAGCCAACCGGTACTTGCGAATTGCTTCTGCTTCGGGCACCGCACGGCAAGAAAGACTGATGTAATGGCGTCAGCTGCATGCTTTATACCCCTGACTACCTGACATCATGGAAGATGAGACAGCAACCGACGCAGGACCCAAGACTTTGATAAGCAGGCAGACTGAGGGCTACTACAAGCAGATAACCCAAATGTGATGACTGCAACAGTGAAACACTAAGAACATCCTTGAAAACAGAACTTGAAAAGGTGCAACCACCTTAAAGTGCAGGGAGACGTGGAGAAAAGTTAGAGGAAAACTAGTGTGACAATGTTGTGTCAAGGAGAAAGGTGCTTATGGATGAAGTGGAGGCAGATCATTGGAAATTTTTGGACAGGATGCTATAGGATCACAGAACAGAACTGAGGATTACAAAGATAAAAAGGGGGAAAAAAGCCAGTAGTGTGCTGTTTAAGGAACTGAGGCACTTAATGTGCATCAGACGCTCAGGATATAGAGAATAATGGAACAGGTAGAGGGAATGAATTAAGAATGAAGGGAACAGAATAAAAATACATTACTGAGAGGGCACCCCACAGAGTTCTACAAGATGGTGGTGGACAAGGAGGGGTAACAGCTTTTAAAGAATATTTTCAAAAGTTCTTTCAGGGTTGACTGACACCATATATATTCTTCATGGGGAACCACTCCGCACACAACAGCTTGCTGGTAACAAACTCTTTTGGAGTCTTTTAAAAGTGATAAAACTCTGTAAAAAAAATAACCAAAAAAAAAATACTCCACAAATTTAAGACACTAGATTTGAGTTTGTCACTACCAGAGAGGGGCTAGGTCTCAAACTACTTAAGTGTAGTAGAGCAACCATTGACTTCTAGTGGCAAAAACAGAATAGTGTGACAGCAGGTAAAGTGCTAATTTACAGTCACATGGCTTGAGAGGGCAAGGTGCATGGCCTAGGGACACCCTACTTCTAAAAAAGTTAAGCTGGGTATCCAGTCATCTATCTTTGCAGCAGACCCCAAATCATTTTATGACTTCTGCACCAGCAATTCTCAAGATGTATACAAACTGTTACCTGGTTTAACCCAAAGTGAGGAATCTTTCTATATGCTTACAAGCTAAAATTATCTCAATGTACACATTTAATTACTAGCAGTTACTTGCATATTATCGCAACCACATTCTAAACATCTCAATTTTCCATATTTTTGTTTTGCAGAATGTGCTGATGTTTACCTCATAATTTTCGGTTTGCTCCTAATAAAGTGTTTTGTTTTCTGGTAGTCATTGAGGATTGAAGTGATTAAGTAATGACATACTAATGTAGACATCCTATCATTCAAGAAAAAGAAATATACAGAAGTTATTACACAAATAAATAAGCTTAAATCAAACAAAGCACCGGGTAATGATGGTATTATACCAGAGATATATAAAAAACTACATATTCATTAATACATACCAAACTGAGTTAATAACCCCATCTTGGCAATATACATTTATTTCACCAATTTTAAAACCTAATAAAGATCCAACTAGATGTTTACTTAATGTTGATTATAAAATGTTTAATAGACATAGATAAATAGAAATACTTTTGATAATATAAGAAGAACTTTAACATTAATTGATTTTGCAAATAGGAAAAAGAAAGATTTAACACTTATTAGTCTTGATATAGGTTCAGCATTTGATTCAGTAAGTTGGGACTATCTGTTTACCTTACTGAAATGCACAAATTTCTCTGATGCATTTGTAAATTTAATTGAGCATTTATACAAAGGGATGTCCACTTTCTCCACTATTATTCACTTTATTCTAATTACATCAGCAGGATCTAATTCTTCTATGCAGTCTTTATTTGATATTATGATGAATTTTAAAACTAAAATACTACCCCAACTCAGGTCAGATAACTTATTTAGGTATAATACTATCTAAAGATATTAAATCTATTATATATTTAATACCTGGAATAATGGAGGAGAGAGACAATTATTAAAATGATAATATTCCCAAAATAACTATCAAGAAACTGAATACACTAATGTTAAATTTTATGGGCACCTAATAGACCTAGGATTGCATTAAAGAAACATACTAATAGCTGGCAGACTTTAATTTATATATTATCTCTTCTATTATAAAAGGAAATATTATTGGGAGCTAATTAGTATGCACTTCATGAAAATCTCCTTAACACATAAAAATATGATTATAAATAACTCCATGTTGTGGTTGCTAAAGGAATTTTGTACTTCACCTATTACACCTAAACATATGGTCTGTTACCCATTAAATTTATATTCATGCACCCTAAGTATAGGGAATGGAATTTTATTGTATTCCCTATAATTTATACTCAGGGTATGCTTATGTCATCTACTTCTGAAGGAGCTCATTTAGCTATAGATCAGCTGATATCTGATAATAAAGTTAAAAATCTAGATTTCTTAAAACAAGAATTTGATCTAAGAGAAACTTGCTGGTTAGAGGTTCAGATCTTTAGACAACATCTCATTGATAGAATAGATCTAATGTCTATAACAGTTAAAGAATCTATTCCAAAACTGATTGATTACTTGATAATAAATTTACAGCATAAAGTTTCTGATAAAGGTAAACTTTCATATATACATAAAATTATCAGACAAGAAACTTTTTACAATGTAGATTCATACTGGAATTATTTCACCTCTATTAATGGGGACCCACCAACTCAACAAGATAAACAATATATATTGGAATCTGCTTATAGAACTACATCTTCCATTGTCTGGAGACTTTATACATGGAAATTTTTACATAGATCTTTTATACACCTTTGATGATGAATAAAATTAATAATAAAGATAATCTATGTAAGAGATGTAATGTAGAAATTAATGCTGACTGGGCTCATATGTTTTATGACTGTATGAAGTTGAAAGAATACTGTCAATTAATGAATTGTTGCAGGCTCTTTTACAGATAATTTCATTATTTCTAAGTCTCTTATATTATTCAACACACCTGTACCTCAATGTGTTAAAAAGATTAAGCTTGCTAGGAAAATAATAACTAGAAATTGATTTTCAGATACACTCCTTCGCTCAATGAATTTAAAATGTTATGAATATAATGTGTCATATGGAAATAAGCACAATTAGAATGAGAACAACTAGAAAAACATCACATTTTATTGTATGGGATAATTTACAAAATTTGTTAAAAAAATTCTAATTTCAATAGCACAGTATTTTAGTTTAATTAATTGATCTGATTGTAGTGGATGTCTTTGTAAATACTTTAGTTGTTTTGTTGAATATTATAATAATACCTATTTTTAATTATTTGTATAAAATTGTTATGATATTTCTCTTATATGTTAAAACAATAAACTTGTTTTGAAAAAAAAAAGAAAATGCATGCCAACACAAATCATGTTAGTGTAGCAGCTTTCCAACTTTGTACCAGCAATTTCTAAAAATCTGTCCATGTTTTTTTCTTTTATCTAACCTTTCCCCCACTATTATGTTTTGTTTTTGGGCAGATGTGTTGAACTCGGAGGTTTGGAGGCATGTGTAACAGTGTTAGAAAGAAACTGTTCATCAGAAACAGAAAACATTCTTGATGTAGCTCGAACTTCTACCTCCTGATGGCATTACCGTTCAGGGGTCTACCAGCATCTTTCTTTCTTATTTTAACACATTTTTTATTCTGTTATATATAACCATGAAGAACATGAGGGGTTAAAGCGATTAAAGCATTGCAGTGATCAAACGGCATTACATAAGAAGTGTAAAAGTTAAAACATCATGTGTTCAATATCCATATACTTTGTGTTTTAAACATTACATCCTAAAATAGGTGGATTTTCTTTCACAAAGAAAATGATAGCTTGAAGGGCTGCCACAATACATCAGCTGTGAGTTGTTTAGAATGTGGTTGCGATAATATGCAAGTACCACCTAGGATTAAGCCTGACATGTTTCATTAAACTGCAATCAGTGAGGTGGCTAAGGCTACAAATGTCCAAACTAGACTGTCCAGTTTGTCTCAATATTAACCTGCTAGCCATTCCCCAGTGCAGAATCCCTCGGGTGATGCACAATGTCTAGGCCTATGGCTCTACACACAAAGTATAAGCCTCCGGCTATGAAAGATGTTAAATTATATTTTGCCCAAGACTTCCAAGATGGCTTCACACTGATCAACAGCATAATTTCAGCTCCCCAGTTTGAAAATAGAAACTGAGAAAAAGTGCCAGTGATTTTTTTTTTTTTTTGTAAAATTCAGTTACAGGCTAGTAAATGCAATGCCTGGATGACAAAGAAGAAATTCATAAAACCTGAAAAAAAAATCAACCATTAGCAGTGAAGAGAAAACAGTCTGTGAAAGATTCTGCAGCTGTTCAGCAAAAAGTTCAAGTTTCAGTTTTCGTTCAAGAGGACTTCCAGTAATTTACAGGAAAAAAAAAATCAAACGTACTTAGAGGTGATTAAAACAAATGAAACATTAAAACAACAGGTGAAGAAATAGAAGAAGCTTTAATTAGTAATGCAAATTAACTGAAACTGTAAAAATCAGAAGTTGACATGAAGAAAGGTGGGTGAATATGAAGATTCTCAGAAGAGCTGTTAAAAAATACTAGAAGGCAGAGTGCACTGAGAAAACCTGAGTTTTTCTGCTGTACCAGAGAAACTGGAAGGAGCAGAATGTATTAATTTTATGAAAGCACAATTAAGCAACTGGAATGGTGTTCCACAGCGGAATTTGTTAACTGAAAGGGCACGTATGCTCCTAACCTAGCCATGGGAAAGCAGCCAAAACCTATATTATTAAAGATGCAATCATACCAGCTTAGACAGAGTTGATCCTAACAAACTGACAGATGGACAAAGTATTAAAAATTGGAGACCGCAGAGTGTTTGTAGAAAATGATTATTCACTCTCCACTAGGCTGGAGAGAAGCAAACTTATCCCAGCAAATGGGGAATGCTGAAAGACTGGTGTGAGATTCACTGTATCCAGATGTCTTCAGTGTTTTTTTTTTCCCTGGAGGATTAAAAAAAAGTCATTTTTTGACACAGAACAGTGTAAGGAAGAAATAAATGTTTATCCAACAAACAGTGAGTCAGCAAACAGAAGGAAAATCTGCTTTTCATTCTTCTGATGGTAAGGTTCATAGACTGACAGTGAAACTTTTTCCAGTGTTACACTAGAAAATGCTGAGAGAGATAAAAAAGTACAGGAGTTGAATAGAATAATCAGCAGTACCATGGACTTGAACCAGAGTCTGGTAGTGGCAGATGGAGAAGAACAGGAAGACTGGCAACTCTGGCATTAGTGAAAAAAATGGAAAACTATAAAGCATCTCAACAGATTTGTGAAATGTGGTTTTTGCAAGAAAAAGTGGCTGAGAAACACTGGACTTTTTGCTGTCCTTGTTAAACTTGTTGGTAGGACTGTAAAACATATTGTTTGCTTGTGTCTTTTGGCTTTTCCCAGTTAGGGGTCGCCACAGCGGAACTCCGGTCCACTAATGATTGGCAGTAGATTTTTTATGTGCAGAGTTTGCCAGCCCTGATGCACAACCTTCAACGAAGGTACGCCCATTAACGTACGTCTCCACACAGAAGACGCTCTAGCTGAGAATCGAACGGCACAACATCTTGCTGTGAGGCGACAATGCTACCGCAGCACCACCTTTATATCATTAATGTTTAGGAGGACGCAAAGGGGAAACTAAGTAGAACAATTTTTGTTCTCATTAGTATTTCCATAAACATTTCATAATATAAACTGCATGTTATGTACAGTAAAACAGTGTAGTGTATATTCAGGGGTATTTTAAATGTTGGGGCGGTCTTTCCAGTGACTATTTTAATATCTTTAACGCATACAACAAACAAGTACTTTTTAAAATTATAAGCAATATATATTTTACTGTATAACAAAACAAAAAGTTAAGACAAAAACAGGTTTAATGTTCATATGCTGTGATCTTGGGTGGGGGTGGGGTGTAAAATGGCTCTGATATTAAATGTAGAATTAGGATACTTTCTCTTTTTATTTTACAAGGGTGAATTATCTAGATTACTAACTTTGGCTAAAGATGTAAACAGGTATTTTGTAAGCATGTAGGCTTTAAAAATAAGAAAAAAATATGAAAGCCATGAAAATAGTAAGCTTCTTACAACTGCAAAGATATTGGCTTGTTTGTTTTCCAAGGGCAAATGTTCAGTGGAGTCAAGATGTCTGCAGCTAAGAGCAACTGTGCACCCTTTTCAAAGAGAAACTTACAAAGATGCATTGCTGAGTACATTTCCACGGAGATCAGCTGTCTACAGGTGCAAGCAGTTAATCTTGAGAACTCTGAATATTCTTTGCTGAGGAAAATGCAAAATTTAAAGATACAACAACAAGCAGCTCAGTGAAAAAAATAAGTTTGAAATTATGTGAAGTGAACAATAGATAACCTCCCTAGAAACTTTAAAACTTTAATGCATTTAACAGAACAGTGTACAATTAGAAAGCCAGTGTACTTTTTCTTAGGGCTGAAGGGTAATTCTTTCTGAAAGTATACAAGCCATTTCTCATATCTGGGAGGAGGAAGAGAAATTAAAAAAGAACAGACAGCAATCAATGTAAGTGGGAACACAGGCTGTAGCATATGTTTTAGCAGGGTAACCTTAATTTTAGGTTAGATAATACCTGTAGGTACAGTCTTCAATTTGGGGCAACTGCTCCCTTCTGGAGGGTTAAACTTCATGTTCTGAGGATGTACATAGGTTTGTGTGCATGTTTGCTCCAGGTTAATAAGGGATGGGTGTGTTTTATATTTAGTATTTTTGTATGAGGGTTTTCATTAAAACAAAATTCTTGAAAAATGTGAGATAGGTTCAAATGGAGATGAGAAGAAAACTGTACAAAAAATCAGCTTCTCAAATATTATTATATGCAAGTAACACAAAAGCTGGAAATATACATTCAAAAAAAATAGATGGGAACAATAGGTTTTAGGATGACGGCTATGCGGTCCATAGATCCTGGAATGTGAATGACTTTACAAGTATAGATAAAAAGGAAAGAGCAATAAATTAAGAAAGAAAAGTTGTGTAAAATCTTACCATAACCATAGATGTCTTTCTCTTCCATGTTGCAGTATTCTGTACAGTTGGGTTTTCTCCTCTTGCTACCCAAACGTCCGTCCAGTATACAAAAGTTTTCAGTCGCAGCATGTGTGTGGGCCATCTGACGTGGGTTACAGAGGGTGGGCCATAAAAGTAATGTCTGCGCGCACCAGACTTCAGAACTATGCGCACCAGTCGGAACCAATGGCAGAGAAGGTAGTGCAAGTCCTGTGCCAACCAAGAAGGGAAATGCCTAATATCAGGAGGGGTATGTGGGATGGATGGAATACTGCAACATAGAAGAGGAGGACAAGAAGAAGTTATGTACTCACCATAACGTTCGATGTATGTAGTCCATCTCGCCTCACATTCTTACTCGTAGGTTCGGAGCTGAATATCGGCTCTGACTCGGCCGATTTTACTAGCTCAATGTCTTTCATTGGCTGGGCTAAGCAGGTATCCCATGGTGCACTGCTCCATATCCCCAGATCTAGTTTGCTGTGATACTCATTTGTACTCCATGCACACATCACATCCAGGTAAAGAATAAGCTAAGCAAGGGAACTCTGCAGATAACAACCTAACCTCCAAATCCTCCAGGAAGGGGGAAGGTGGGAGGTTAATTAAGAATGTGAGGCGAGATGGACTACATACATCGAACGTTATGGTGAGTACATAACTTACTGATGTTATGTAGTCCTATCTCTCCTACATTCTTACTCGTGGGACAGCGTCCCTAGCACCTACATCCTGGGTGGCTCATAGGAAAATACTCCTGAGAACTGTGGAGCCAAAGGAAGACCTGCCCCTGGAGACCACATCCAATTTGTAATGAGAAACAAATGTGTGAGGAGAAGCCCAAGTAGCTGCAGCACATATATCATCCATTGACAATCTGGCTTGATAGGCTATGGATGTGGAAACAGCCAAAGTAGAGTGAGCCTTGACCGGAAATGGCAGATCTTTACCTCCTGCTTGATAGATGAGAGAGATACAACTAGATATCCATCTAGATAGGGTGACCCTGGAGACCAGGGACCCCATTCGGTTTTCCGAAAAGGAAACAAAAAGTTGGTCAGACTTCTGGATATCTTTTGTTTGGTGCAGACAGAAGCGTAATTGTCTGTGTACATCCAACTGGTGAAATCTAAATTCTGCCTTGTTAGAAAAGTGGGGAAAGAAGACGGGCAACTCAATGGATTGATTTAGATTAGATACGGAAGCCACTTTAGGAAGGAACGAAGGGTTTGGTCTAAGAGAGGCCCTGTCTTTATGGAAGATAAGTATGGAGGTTTGATAGAGAGAGCTTGAATTTCTGAAACTCGCCTTGCTGAAGTGATTGCTGTTAAGAAGGCTGTTTTCCAGGTCAAGAATTTCAATTCGCAGATAGCTGCAGGCTTGAAAAGTGGTACAGTAAGGGCTTGTAGAACAAAATTGAGATCCCAGAGCATGACTGGTTCAGAAACCGGGGGACGGAGCAACAGAGTACTCTTCAGGAACGCCTTACATAAGATACTAGGCTCATTCACTACATGAAAATTAGAGATCGCTGCCAGTTGAACTTTGATGGTGGCTGATGTGGAACCCGGATGGAAAAGCATAGACAAAAACTCCAGGACTGAAGCGATTGGAGCTGTGTAAGGATCAATGCCTCTGGTATGTGCCCAGATAGAAAACCTTTTCCATTTACTAGAATAAATCTTTCTAGTGGATGGTTTATGAGAGGACGATAATATATGAACCACTTCTGGTGAGAAATTATGAAGTCTGACTAACGATGGAAGTGGAGTAGCCAGGCTGTCAACCGGAGGGTCATCAGGGAGGGGTGGAACTGTCCCGACATGTGTGTCAGTAAATCTGGTTGAGGGTCCAGAGTCCAAGGAGTGTCCAGAATGAATTGCTGAAGAAAGGGAAACCAAATTTGGCAAGGCCAGTGTGGAGCAATCAGAATGATTCTGCTTCCCAAGGATTGCGCTTTCTGAATCACCTTTGACAGCAAGGGAAATGGGGGGAAAGCATAAAGCAGACCAGAGGGCCAATCGTGAACCATAGCATCCCTGGGTGACTCCCCCTGTGGGGGGATCAGCATGAAGTAGTTGCTGCATTTCGCACTGAGGGGGCTGGCAAAAAGGTAGCAGCAAGGCTGACCCCATCTGCTGAACATTCGCTCTGCAATGAGGCGATTCAGGGGCCACTCTTAAGGCATCAGAATAGCTCTGCTTATCCTGTCCGCAATCATGCTGGACTTCCCCAGAATGTGTGTTGCCACCAGAAACCGTTGGGAAGTTACTGCCCAATGCCACATTTGCATGGCCTCCCTGCACAGAGGGTAAGACCTGGTTCCCCTTTGCTCATTTAGATACCACACTACTGACATGTTGTCTGAGTGTATCGCAATCGTCCCTAGAGGAAGAACACTCTGAAGTGCCTGCAATGCAAGTAGCACTGCTCTCATCTCTAGGACGTTTATATGCAGATGTATCTCGTGTTCTTGCCACGTGCCTTGGACTGTCCTGCCAAGTTAATGCCCCCCCACCCTATATGGGAGATGTCTGTGGTCACCGTGGTAACCGGGATGGGTGGAACGAAGGGCCTTCCCCAGTCCAAATTGTTGGTGCACAGCCACCAACAGAGGTCCTGCTTGCATCTGTCCATGAGCAAGATGGGATGAGACAGTGGAAGTCTCTGGAGAGACCATTGAACAAAGAGGAGCCATTGGAGAATTAATCTCACTAGAGGGACCAACATGATTGTTGCTGCCATGGTCCCTAGGAGCTGGAGAACCCATCTTGCCTTCGCTTGTCTCAGGGGCATCAGCATGTGTATCCGTTGTTGTAAGACTCTGATCCTTTCCTGCGGTAAAAATGCTCGCATTTGAATGGTGTCTAATTCTGCTCCTATAAAGCTGACATGCTGTGAGGGCAATAAAGCAGATTTTTCCCAATTTATTGTTATACCCAACTGGTAACAGAGTGATGGTAGCATCCCTGGTTTGAACTAGTTGATGGCTGGTGGGGGTGGTAAGGAGCCAGTCGTCCGGATACGGAAACACTTGGAATCCCTGATGTCTCAAGTGAGCTGTCACCACCGCCATACACTTGAACACCCTGGGGGCTGTGGTGAGACCAAAGGGCAGGGCTCGAAATTGGAAAGGACTGGCTCCCAGCCAGAAGCGTAGGTGATTCCTGGATGCCCTGTCCATTTTCTCATGGTAGCAAGCATCCTTGAGGTCAATGGAGCACATCCATACCTCCTCTTCCAACAATGGGAAAATCGATTGTAGTGTGACCACATGGAGCTTGGACTTGTGTACGTAGTTGTTCAGTTGGCAGAGATCTAATATGGGTCTCAGGTCCCCTGTTCTTTTCGGCACCAAAAAGAATCTTGAGTAAGTCCCTAATCCGATTTGGTCTGAGGGGACACGCTGAATGGCTCCTTTTTCTAGCAGCTTTGAGACCTCTGAGGCTGCTTGATCCCTTTGACTGGGTGGAACGTCTGGGATTTTTCTGATTGGCAGGGGGTCTGATGTAAGTGGAATGAGATACCTTCGGAAATTATCCGTACTACCCATCGGTCCTGGGTAATGCTTTCCCAGGCTTCCAGATATAATGAAATTCGACCCCTGACTGGCTCCGGATGAGCAGCCAGGCACACTCTCAAGAACTACAGTATGGAGAGCCACGAAAGGAATCACGGTCTCTCGAATTGCAGGGGGCCCCCTCTGCCTTTGGGGCGACATCTCCCTGAATAACCCCCCCCCTCCCTTGCCTCTGGAGGGGGGGTTCACCTTGTGCGGCAGGAAAAAACCTCTGTAATTTTTTGAACCACATCCCCCCCCCCCCCCGCTGAGCCTTGGGATAAGGCCTAGAAGGAAGGGAAAAACGGACTCCTACGGCAGATAGGGTCTTTCCCTCTTGCTCGCACCTGGTGAGGGTGTCTTTCTCTTCGGTCTCAAACAAAGAGGAACCATCAAAGGGGGCGTCAGTGAAGGAAGACTTGAAGGCCTCTGTAAAGTGACACAGACGCAGCCAGACTTGCCTTCTAAGGGCGACCCCTGAGCTTGCTGCCCTACTCGCTCCCTCGGCTGCGTACAAAATGAGCCGCATGGATGAGTTAACAATGGAGTTGAGGGGAGAGACCTGGGTGTTAACCGTCTGAGCCACCGCCTCAGGAACGTTACCCGCAAGAGTATCTCCTAACTCCTTGAGGAGATCTCTCTGGAGTGGAGTGAAGTGAGACAGGTAATTCAGCGACCGTAAGGTAAAGTTTGCTGACGAGAGGGTACGCTTCCCGTACCGATCCATGGTCCTAGACTCCTTGTTAGGAGGATGGACGGATGAAGAAGACTCTGCTACTTCCTTCGGAGGGCTTCCGCCACCACCATGGCATCTACAGGGACTCCTTTAGACAGAAACTCTTTGCCCTGGGAGGGCGGACAGAAACTTGTTGGGATGCCTGGGTATGGGCTCCACAGAATCAGGGTTTTCCCACACTCTTCGACAAATCAGATCAAGGAGTTCATCGAAGGGTGGAGACACCCAGGAGGCGGAGGGCTGAGCACCAAATGCCTTAAGGAATACTGACTCCTCCTCGGAAAGGGCTTTGGACGGCCAGTCACCTCTTTGTTTCAGTATCTCCAGGAAATCTGAGAAGGAAACATCATCAGAGGATGACTTTGGGGACCCCTCCGATTCCTCGAGGTCAGTATCAGAGGTGAGGAACTCATCCTGGGAGTCTATGTGCTTTCTCTTGCATGTTTTCTTTCTGGTGGGCTCCTCAGGCATGAACTCTGAGACCTTCAGAAATTTGGGGACCACTCGTGGGGGTATCCCTAGGCCCTGGTGCTCTGCTGTCCATGGATGGGTGGTGATCAGAAGCTCTCACCGGAGTGGTGGGGGACAGAGTGACTGACCCGCCTGATGTAGCCTACGATCTGGCCAGCGCGGTCCGGATAGCCTCGAAGGCCAGCCCCCCCAAATCTGAGGAGCGACCAGCCTCCGAGGCCATGAAGGGGGTCGGAGTTCCCCGAGCCGATGCACCAAGAGGGAGGCTCGGGACCGAAATAAGCCCCGAGATGTCCCCCTCGGGCCCGACCGAAAAATCCAGAGTCCCGAACCCCGAGGACAGAGCCGACTGGGTCAGAGCCGATGCCGGTACTGATGGAGCCAAATGGGTCATCGGAGCCGGCCTAGGAACATTACATGGCACGGAACACTCCGGCTCTGAAGACAGAGATGTGCTCGGAGGAGGAATGATCGAAGACGGGGTCGGGACGGGCTCCGGAGCCGACTGGGCCAGAGCCGAAAACAATTTTGCCAAAACTGGTGACTGGAGGAGTCTCTGAACCACCCTATCAACATCCACATCTGAAAGGGTCCTGGAGGATTTGGAAGACAGGGATGGAGAATGAGATCACCTCTCAGGAGAAGCTGGTCTGACACTGGGCGATCGGCTCCGAAGAGGTTCCAATAAAATTGGAGCCGACGCCGGTTCCGTCAATACCGACACTTCCTGCAGCCTCGAGGACAGTGGAGCCAAGGAGGTCGATGCAGTTTTTGAGATTTTCTCCGGAGGCTCCAATGAAGCGGACGTAGCCGGAGATCTCTTTTTTGACTTGCCAGATTTTGATTTTCCACTGGAAGACTAATCCATAGCCTCTTCAAAAGAGGGTTTCAAGAGTCCCTTTAAAATTAGCTTATTCTTTCTCTCTTGGAGAACTCTAGGACTGAACGCATGACAAAAACTGCAGAATTCCTGCAGATGGATGGCTCCCAGGCAATAGACACAAATGGAATCCCCATCAGTAATGGACATTTTGCACCCACATTTAGAGCACTTTTTGAAACCCGAAGGTTTGTGCTCTTTGGGATCCTTAGACATCTTAACTACTACGCCAACAATGCAAAACCAAGTACGAGAACAACGCACAGGCATTCACACTACAAAAAGCGTGAACTACGCTAAACAGTAACCAACACTAAAACAGTGACCAAACACACACCAAAGAGCAAGTACAAACTCTCAACAAGGGATTGAAAACCCACAAGGAAAGGGAAAACCCAAACCTCTAACTTAAACGGTCTAGACCGTACTCACACAGAAGGCAAAATGAGGAGAACTATGCCCTCTAACTGAAACGGGCCTAGCCCGAGGGAACAGTCAGTGGGATACCACACAACAATCACACGATCGCAGTTCTCAACAAATTTAGACAAATAGCTATGAAAATAGCTTTTGATATGAATCAAAACTTTTCTTAAGCCAAGAAAAAAGAGGGTACTTAGCCACAGCCAAGCGAGACCACGTCCGAGCGGCAAATAAGCTCTGGGGATATGGAGCAGTGCACCATGGGATACCTGCTTAGCCCAGCCAATGAAAGACTTAGAGCTAGTAAAATCCGCAGAGTCAGAGCCGAATATCGGCTCCAAACCCACGAGTAAGAATGTAGGCGAGATAGGACTACATAACATCTATGGTTATGGTATGATTTCACACAAATTTTCTATGTCCTTCTATTCACATTGCAGTATTCTGTACAGTTGGGTGAGTGCCAAAGCTCACTGTGAGGAAGGGAGTGGTGGCCTAGAAAAATTCTCCAGGAATCTATGGGGGATAGCCCTGGAAAATCCAGCCCTGGACCTGGAAATCTGGTCTATTTTGTAACGCTTTCTGAAAGTATGCACAGATAACTAGGTGGCTGCTTCCAGAATAGTGGAAGTGCCCAGGCCTTTGAAAGAAGGTTCCAGATGAAGCCATTGTCCTAGTGGAATGTGCTTTAACACTGCCACATAAGGGTGTCCCATCTTGTATGTAGCAAATGGTAACAGCCCTGGAAATCCAGGCTGAAATGGTTTGCTTAGTTACTGCTTTCCCCAGGACCCTGGGGTGAAAGGAGACAAAACTGGTCAGACTGTCTGAAGGGTTGGTTTTGTGCAGACAGAATCTGAAGTGTCTGTGCACATCAGGGGAATGAAGTACTCTCTTACTGTCTCCCTGTGGGCTGAGAAAGAAAGTGGGAAAGTGGATGGCTTTGGTTTAAGGAAAGGTCATTGACCACCTTGGGCATGAAAGATAAGTTGGTTCTGAGGGTCACCCTATCTTTGTGAAAGATGAGGAAAGGTGGAATAGCCATGAGGAGCTTGCAACTCAGAAATTCTTCTAGCTGAGGTCAAGGCCACCAGCAGAATAGTCTTCTATGTGCAGTGTTTTATGGAAGCTTTGGATGCTGGCTCAAAGGGAGGGATTGTGAGCTTCTCTAAAACAGTTCAGGTCCCACGGTGGTGTAATGGTTTTCCTTGGTGGTCTGAGGTAAAGTCTCTCCTTAAGGAACAGTTTTGCAGGCAGTCTGGAAGCTAAGGGTGATCCAGAGGAAGGCAGGCAGAAATGGCAGACAAATGGGCCTTAATGGAGAAGAATGCTAACCTTGCTGGCAAAAGTTCATACAGTTAAGACTGCACTAGGGAGACCTCGCTTTGCAATGGGTCCAACTGCCTTCTAAGACACCACACGGACAATCTTTTTCGCTTGGACATGCAAGATCTCCTGGTATTAGGTTTCCTGGCCTCCTACAGGACAGTGAGCACATCCTCATTATATAGGTGTCTTTAAGGGATCAAAACCCTATCATCCACAAGGTGAGGTGTGGAGATTGCCAATGTGGGTGGACTTTGTCCTGTGTGAGAAGGTTCACTCTGAGGGGTAACTTGTGGTGAATGCCTTTGGATAACTGCAGGAGGAGGGGGAACCAATGCTGTCTTGGTCAATAAGGAGTTACCAGCCAGATTTTCGGCTTGTCCTGCTGGATCTTTAGCAGGACTTTCTGAACAAGAGGAAAGGTGGGAAATGCATACAGAAACATCCCCTTCCAGGAGATTGTAAAGGCATCTGTTGCCATTGCCAGAGCTTCTGGCAGTCTGGTGCAGGAGGGGGGAGGGGTTGTCTGTTCAAGGTGAAGGCAAACAGGTCTATTTGAGATGTACTGCATATGTGGACAAAGTCCATGAGGATATCCCTGTGTAGCATCCATTTATAGGATGTTGTTATGGATCTGCTGAGGAAATCTACCAGAGTTCTGTTGGGAAGAGATGTATACTGCCTAAAGAGCAACTCCCTGACTGGTGGCCAGTTCCCACACAAGGAGAGCTAGTCTGCAATGTAAGAAAAATGTGGTTGCCTCTTGTTTGTTGAGATACCGCAGCACTGTGGTATTGTCTGTAAAAAGCTTTAGGGGTCCCTGTTGCAGCCTGGGCTGAAAGGCCTTCAAAGGCCAGTAGTATTGCTCTCATTTTTCTTACACTGATGTGTCCTTTCCTGTGTGGTTCTGGACAAACTCCCTGCACTTTTAGGAGCCCCAGCACTGCTGCCCAACCGAGGTCTGAGGCATCTGTGTACATTACCTTGATGGTGGAGGGGATTGGAGTGGAAGACCCGGGTTTAGCTTCACCTGGGTTAGCCACAAATGGATCTCTTGCTTGAGCCAGGGCAAGATGGGCACCCTGTAACTCCAGGAGATTGGAAATGCTGCGTCCAGACAGCGGTACCATTGCAACTTCTCATGTGAAGTTTTGCTAAAGGCAGCATACTGTAGATATAGTGGAAGCCATGTAGCCCAGGAGCCTGAGGTACTGCCTTGCAGTCATTTCCTTGGTTTGAAGTATCAAAAGTAAATATTGTGTCAGGCTTTCCACCTTTGGGGGTGGAAGGAAGGCTTTCATGATGTCTGTCTGAATCCTGCACCCCAGGAAGACTATGTCTTGGGTAGGGTCCAGGTCTCCTGCACCCCAGGAAGACTATGTCCTGTGTAGGGTCCAGGTGAGACTGAGTAGTTTTTCTGAAACCCTAGAGACTGGAGGGGGGCAATGGTTTTCTGCAACTGAAGCATGAGGGACTGTTTGCAGTCTGCCTGATGAGTAGGTTGTCCAAGTAAGGGAAGATTTGGATCCCTTAAGTCCTGCAGAAGGCAATTACTGGCGCCAGACATTTGGTGAAAAGACTGGGTGTTGTGGAAAGACCAAAAGGCAAGGCCAAGAACTGATAGTGAGAGGAGGCCACTGAGAAACTGAGGAAA
Organism: Protopterus annectens; assembly: GCF_019279795.1. Classification (NCBI taxonomy): domain Eukaryota; kingdom Metazoa; phylum Chordata; order Ceratodontiformes; family Protopteridae; genus Protopterus; species Protopterus annectens. The sequence goes on from NC_056744.1 coordinate 1,013,456,409, forward strand.
CTGCTAAAGCTGGGCCTTATGGGGACATGCAGGTAGGCATCCTTGATGTCCAAGGAGGCCATGAACCCTCGAGGTAGGATCAGAGGGAAAAGAGTTGGCAATTTAAGCATCCTGAAGGTGGGTACTTGCCGGAAAAGGATCAAATAGTGGGGTTTAAAATTGGCCTCCAGGCCTGTCTTTTCTTGGCACTAGGAAGATTCTGGAGTAAAAGCCTTTTCCCATTGCAAGCTGTGGGACAGGTTGGATGGTACATTGGGCCATAAGGTTGTCCAGAACTGGATGTAACAGAGGAAACTGTTCTTTTGGTGGCTAGGGGATTCCTCCTCCCTTTGGGTGAATAATCCAGGTCATGAAGTACCCATGTTCTATTATAGCAATAACCCACGCCTGGGTGTGGGTAATGCTAAATTTACCCATGGTTGGCGTGGTTTGTTTAAGGCCGGTGAGCAAAAAAAAGCGTAAAGTAGGATAACATTACCGCTAGACACACATGATTGTGCTAATAATATATATTATATTGAAAGAAAGAAACTATTTTTCTTAAATAATGTAACATAATATATACCTGTGTTTACTGCCCTTCGCGATGTCTGGCATCCGCACGGCAGCAGAGCAGAGCTGTGGGCAAAAGCAGGAGAAAGCAAAGGCTGTTTTTGCTTTTCAAGTCTCTTTGCATGAAATTAATTTAAAAAAGCGCGGACATAATTAAATAAACGTTAATCTCGTTGTCCATTTTAAACTTAAACTAGCTCGTCTAATTAATATTAACACTCTTCTTAACACAGAAAAACTTCTTTTTAAAAGCTCTTTCCGCTATTTTAAATGGGTTAATATTTTTAAACAAGCTTTAAATAAGCAGAAGTGAATTAAAATTAGTCTCAGCTTAACAAAATAATCAATAAGCTAATTTAAGTGTTTTGTAATGTTAAAACGAGGGATACTAATGGAAAAGTTATACTAACGAGTGCTACTTTGACCATAAAAGGGGCGTGATAAATCGGATTTCCAACAGTACGCTGGGTTTTGCAATCGCACTTTCTATTACTAAAAGTACCCACTTGTCTGAAGTGATGCGTCTCCACATTTGGAGACAGTGAGAGGAGTCGTAAGGAAAGAGGGATGGGGGGGTTCAAGATTGGCAGGTAGTCACTCACTACCTGTCCTGTCTTGAAAAGGCACCCCCTGGCTGGCAAATGGAACAGTCCTGGCAGGAGTGGATTGATTCCTGGGAGCTTTTCTTGGTGTGGAAGAGGAATCGGGGCCCGAATACTTCCAGATAAACTGAGTTTTTTTGGGTAATTCCTTGGAAACTTGGAACTGGAGATGCAAACATACAAGTCTTGCAACTCCTTACGTTTTTGCTGCAGGGTCAAACAAGTCTGCAACCTAGGATCCAAACAGGGCTGAACTGTCTAAAGGTGCATCTACTAGCTTAGCCCTAAAATCGTCCAGTAAAAGTTGGAGGCATAGCCAGGAGTACCGTCTTAGAGCAGAGGCTGATGCTGCTGACCTAGCGCAGGCTTCAGCACCATCATAGCTGGACCTGAGAGAGTGCCTGCTAACTTGAGAGGTCAGGGAAACAAACTAGGACAGTTGAGCTTTGGCTGTAGGGTCAGATATGTCTGAAAGCTGTTTGGAAATTTTCTCCAAAAGGGCTAAAGTATAGACCAGTGTGTCTGGTAACATATTGCTCTGAAGGCCAGAGTTGCAGATGTGTACACCTTTTTGCCAAACACTCCATGGCCTTGCTGTCCTTGTCAACAACCTATCAGGTCTGCAGGGGGGATGGAGGTGGAGAGTCTGGAATTCAAAGATGCTGTAGAAAAAGCATTAAGAAAGGCAGGACGTATAGGTGGAATAGCTTTGAGAGCTGGGGAGCCCATCTGGAGGAGCTCATAGTACCGTTTTTGTACCTCAGTCATTTCTGATGAGTCCCACTTGAACTGCTCTCTCATCTTTGCTATGGTTTCCCCAAAGTTGAGACCTTCTACAGGAAAATCAGCTTCAGCAGAGTCTTCCTCTGGAGAGGCATATCCAAGGGGGGGAGTTCTGAGGTGTAAAAGGGATTTGTCTGAGGAAGAATAAGAGTGCTCCTCCTCCACCTGTGAGGGTTCTGAGACCTGAGGCCTAGGGCTCAGTACTGAAAGAGGCATTGTGGAAGTCCCTGATGCAGTAGACCACAAGGCCATAAATGCATTAAAGAGGCTTTATAAAAAGCCTGCCAATCCGGTTGACTTTCCTTAACAGGACAGGTATGCTTTCTCTTTCATTTCTTTTTAAGAGAAGACCTAGCAGGCATCTGTACAAGGGAAGGACTAGGACTGGGCGATGGAGAAGGAGTGGAGGAATCAGACTGGTCTGCCAAGAGCCTTGGTTCCCCCTCGGCATCAAAAACAGAGATCTGCAGAGCCTCAGAGGACATGCCTTTCTCACAAAGTTCTGCGGCTTCCACTACAGCACCCACTATACCCAGAGCAGAGGAACCCAAATGTTCGTCCAGGCTGACTTCGGCCGCAGGATGATCGGATGGTGGAGACTCAGTAACAGTATTAGGAGTTGTGTTCTTGTTTTTTTTTCTTTGATTGTTCAGCAGGCAAGTCAGAAGGTCCCTCCATACCTAGCGCAAGCTGTTTCAGACGTTGTTTTTCAAGATAGAGGTTGAGCGCGTGAAGCCTGTTCGTAAGGTCTTGGGTACAAAGGCCTGGCAGATAGGGCAGGCCTAGTAGTCGTGCGACTTCCCTAAACAGAATAGACAGAGGTCAAGGGCATCTGTGGGGTATTTGACAGTCACACTTAAACTTGCCCCTTTCTGGATGACATAAACAAACATTAACATGCAATGACTAAGTTAAAGGTTCCCCCAACTTGGCAGTTATATGAGTTTTTTGAAGATCCGACTGTCGAGAAGGCAGGAACATCTGACATTCAACTGGCAGCATTGAAGTTCTGAAGTTTGGTGCATGCAGACGTCACTTTTATGCCCTATGCTCTGCTAGCCATGTCAGACATCCCATGCACCAAGTAGTGACTGCAAACTTTTGTATACTGACGAGGCGGTCGGGTAGCAAGAGGAGAAAACCCAACTGTACAGAATACTGCAACATGTGAATAGAAGGACATATGCAAAGTGTAAATAGCAATGCTGCAGGAGACACATTTGTAAAGAAATGAGCATGTGAATTTGACAAAGGGAGCATTTCAGAATGGATATTCAGCAGAATATCAGGGACAGAGAAAAATGCTAATTACTACAGGGGCTTCAACAGTGATGGTTGTGGAAAAAATAGAAGAAAAAAAAAACGGTAGATGTGTGAAAGTAAGAGGCTATTGGCAAGGGAGAAGGATTACAACAGCATACACGTACATTCCACCAAAAAGTGCTATAATGGAGCTTAAAAATGTTTTGAGAAAAATTATCAGCTTTCAGCGGGGATTATTATTTATAAGGTAGGCACCAGAAATTAATTTTATTAGTGAGGATGTACCAGGGGGAACTAGAAGAGACAATATAACAAAAGAAGGTAGACTTCTGAAGAAATGTAAGAAAATATTTGGTATAACACACACAAATGCAGTAGTAGGAACCTGGCCAGAATTTACGTATTACTCCCCACCCTAGAACAACTGGGCTAGACTAAACAGAAATTATGTTTCATAGGAACATGTGCATTTAACATGTGCATTTAAGTGAAAGCTTCAATACACATCCAATAATTGTTTCTGATCATGCAACAATAAAAACCAAGATAAAAATGAAGGGTAATGAAGTATAAGACAATGGTACATTGCCGTCTACCTGTTAAAAAAAGTCATTTAAGGAATGGGTAGTGGAAATTATTCAAGAGTTATTACAGAAAATAAAAATATCTTCAGAAGTTATGGCAAGTGGCTGGGATAAAATGAAAATGTAGTTTTAAAATGGGGTTGAAATAATATATGGTTAAGAAGTAAGGCTGGCAAAGGTTAAAGTATCACAGAATAAGAAGAATCTCACAAAAGAGAAGAAAATGCAGAGTGCTAAACAGAAAATAAGGGAGTATCTGGATAAAATGCATGAGTTTAGAAAGACTGCAGTTAAACAACTATTTTTGGATAACTGTTCCAGAGCATAAAAACTTTTAGCACAATGACTTGGGCAAAAGAACACTGAAAGGTTTGTTGCCAAATAAAGGGAACCTAGAACAAGAAAAATAACCAGAGATCCAGTACAGGCTTTAGAGAGATTCTGGAAATTTTAAGAAAATGTGCATAAAAACAGAAAAATGTGGAAATGAAGTAAGGGTACAAATGGAAATAATTATGGAAGACTTAATTATACCAAGGTTAGAGGAAGATAAGCCTCAACAACAAACAGTTGAGATAAGAAGGGATGACAAAAACAGTGATGCATAATCAATCAATCTTCAAGAAAACATCCAGGAAAAGATGGTATTCCTGTGGAAGTTTGAAAATTAGAAGGGAAGAAAGTGATAAAGCTCTGGATGATTTTGTTTAACAGTATTTTAAAAGGAGTGGAAGTGCCAGCATCTTGAAAGAAAGTTGTGGTGCCTGTGTTACCTAAAGATGGCAAAGACCAGTCAGACTCCGCTTCATATAGACCAATTTCAATTTTAATCAATGTTTATCAAGTGTTTATGTCTATACCAGCTAAAAGAATAGCAAAGGTGTTGTCAAAATTGATCAGGGTGATTTTGCAAAGGGAAGTCAAACATATGGCAAACATTAACAGAATTATGATCCCGAGGGAAGCAGAATATAATTAAATACCTTGGTCGTTGGCGACTCTTGAAGCAGAGAAAACATTTGACAGACTAAGCTGGGATTTTATTGACCGACTAAGCTGGGATTTTATCAGAAGGGCCTTGGAAGCACTTGCATTTCATAATAGAATAAGAAGGTTAATTAGAAGGATATATGAAGGATTGGAGGCAGGAATTAAAGTGGGAGGGTGCCTCTCAGACCAGCTGTGTTTGAATACAGGAACTAGATGGAGTGTCCTCCTTCCTCTGTTATTTGCTTTACATTTAGTCAATGGGGAAAGAAAATAAAGGACTCTGTTACAAGAATTAATTGATATGGTAATCAAGTTGTCTTTATTTGCAGATGACATTTTGTACTGGATAAATACAGAACATGACATCTCAGTATTGTGCAACATTTTCAGACAGTGTCAAGTCTTTTCGGGACATAAAATGAATGAAGATAAACTAAAGGCTATAGCCGTAAATTATGTTCCCACACACTAACTGGTTCAACAATACCTAAGAGTTATGTACTTACCATGACTTGGTGTTGGTGTTGTCCTATTTCATTATTCCTCACCACTGGGACTTTGGATCTGAATTCAGATCCGAACCGACCATTCCAAAAAACAGATGCTACTAATCTCGAGCTCCTCCCACTCCCGTAAATGCCCTGCAGCTCCCCCAACTCCTCAGATAGGAGTTCAACACCTTACAAAAAAGGTGAAGGAAAGGTATGAATACAACTATAAACAGCAACTACAACAAGAAGAAGAATAACCAAGCTCTTTAAGGCAAGGAACCATGAAACTTGGATCTCTCCTAGGAGCTTCTTGACTTCTTGGAAGGGGGAAGGTTGGGTGGGATGTAAGGAATAATGAAACAGGACAAGACAGATACCAAATTATGGTAAGTACATAACTCTTAAATCTGATGTTCATTTCATTAGTACACTTTTTAAATCCTGACCATTTATGCGCTTTATGTTCTTTAGACATAATGGCAGTCTCAATATAGGTGATTGAAGAGAAAAAACAACACACTCACTCAACAAGAGAGGAACTAGATCCTCTAACTTAAACAGATCTAGCCCTATTTCTCACAACAAACAACCAAGGGAAGTTTTACTAGGTCCTCTAACTTAAACGAACCTAGTGTAAAGGAAAACGGAACAGACTAATACCTCTAAGTAAAATGGTTTAGTCAAAAGCAACACACTCACGGGAACACACACAAAAAAGGTCAACAGGCCCAAAATTTTATAGCAGAAAAAGTCAAATCCAGTAAAAAGTCAAGTCCGGTTAAATTGACACAATCGGTTATCACAATAAGGCTAACAGCAATAAGAAAAGCACTTCACAGGAAGTTAAAAACGTCTAACAAGCAGAATAATAAATAACTTAATCACTTAGCTATGGCCAACCAAAAGAAGCTTCCGACTGAAGACACGGCAAACGAGATCTGGGGAATGTGCACATGCATCATGGGATACCTTTTAGACGCGAGCCAATCATAAGTTTTCAGGCTTTCTAAGCGGAGCCGAGGATTGGCTCCAAACCCACATGTAATAATGGAGGCGAGATAGGACTACATAACATTATCCCTTTCATGAAGGCCTTGCAGAACCTAGACAGTGAAATGGAAGCCAATGACTGTGAATCATCCGTGATGTGAAAATTAGCAATCACTGCCAATTGTAATTTAATCATAAAGAAACTAGCTCCCTCTTGAAATGGGGAACTTTAGAAAAGTAGGACGGCTGAAATGGGAGCTGAGAAACGGTCGATGTTCTGGTTCTGTGCCCACAATGAGAATCTTTTTCATTTGCTACTGTAAACTTTTTGGTTACAGGTTTTTTGAGATGCAATAATAATATCACGGATGGGGCGCCTACCCTGAATTTTAAGATCATTGGAAGTGCAGAAACCAAGCAGTTAGTCTCAATGATCTTAGCTTGGAGGACTGTTGGTCTAGCAGCTGAGAAATCACATCCTGTCTGGGATCCAGTATCCATGGTGGATACATGGCAAAAGACCGCAGGAAGAGAAAGATACCTGACAAGGCCAGAAGGGGCAATGAGGATTAGTGTGCTCTTGAACCTGCTGGCTTTATGTAGAGCTTTTGGTATCAATGGAATTGGTGGATAGGTGTAAAGAGACCCAGAGGCCAATCATGTATTACAGCATCCCTAAGCGACTCCCCGGTTGGGGGGCGAATCAGAGCTAAATACTTGCTGCATCTGGTGTTGAGAGGAAATGCAAGAATGTCATAGCAAGGTCGGCCCCACTGGAGAAATCTCTGGTTTGCTACTGACTGATTCAGAGACCACTTGTGTGGATTCAGAATAGATCGTCTGAGTCTGTCTGCAAGACTGTTGGCCTCCCCGGGAATGTGCACTGCAATCAGAAAGTGGTTTAAGGAGATTGCCCATTCCCACGCCTGTGGCCTCTGCATAATATATAAGATCAGGTTCCCCTCTGCTTGTTGATATACCAGACTACTGACATGTCTGAATGAATTGCTATCATTCCCACAGACAGTCTTGAAAGGCTTGCATCGTCAGAAGGACTGCTCATCTCCAGAACACTGATGTGCAATTTGGTCTCTAAGGTGGAACAAGTGCCTTGGAACAACCTTCCTCCAAAATGACCTACCTCTACCCCAATAAGGAAGCATCGGTGGTCACTCTGGCCGACGGATGTGGGAGAGAAAGATCTGCTTAGGTGGAGATGGCTGATTACATCCACCATCACAGATGCTTCCTGCAGACTGAAGTAAATTTTATGGGAATAGTTAAGGGATGATACAGTAAGAATCAGTGGACTGCTAGCATCCACTGAAGTACTCACATATAGAGCCTTGCTAAGGGCACTAGAGGCACTAGAAGTATGGCAGCTGACATAGAACATTTAGAGCTCTTAGAACAAGTCTTGCTGGGGGAGATGGTGTATCCAGTAGGAGTTGAACTTGATATCTCAGAGACTATACTCGCTGCAATGGTAGGCCTGTTATTTGCGTGACAATGTTCAGTTGTTTTCCTATGAATTATATCATCTGCACAGGTGTTAGATTTTGCCAGATTTGTGAACCCCAGCTGATGGAAGACATGCAGGAAATACTATGCCATCAATTCCAGCTGAAGCCTTGATTGTGCCTTTAGGAGCCAATCATCTAGGTAAGGAAACACCTGGAATGCCTGCAGTCTCAGGTGAGCTGCCACTATCAATATGCATATAGTAAACACCCCAGGGGGGCCATGGAGAGTCCAAAGGGTAGTGCTCTGAACTGGCTTACAGGAAAGGCTCACCCAGACTCTGTTAGAGTTTGCTGTGAGGGAAAGGTTAGTTTGCTTTTTATTTGTTGTATTCTGTATTACTTTATTGCTTTTACTATTTTGTATACTATCTCTTGTTTTCTTTACACTGTGTTTTACTTGTATTCTGCTTTTAACCCCATATTAAAACTTGAAAAGACACCACAGCTCTGTCTCTTGAGTCAAACAAATGTTTCTCACCCGGTTACAGTTGTGTTCATAAACACCACCATCTTTCTAGTTGCCTGCCTCTTATGTTAATTTGACCATATAACTCATTTACTCTCTGCTTTTACTGGTTGGGGAAGCACAAAATTATCATTTTGTGAAATCACTCCCCTTCAACTATTTAAATTTATTGGCCATCCTACTCTACTCCATAGTACCAGAATAAAAAAAGTGACCACCCCCTTTCAATCTATCTTGCCGTTTTAAAAATAGCGACTCTCCACTAGCTTTTTAGACAGGTAAAAATTAAGTTACCTACTTTCACATCTAACTTCTACTGCACACTGCAGTGTTTAGGATAAACCTTTTTTTTTCATTTTACCTTTAAGCATCTGTTGCAAGACCACCAGTTATTGGACAGCCCACATTCTGCCTCTCAGTAGCCATCTTGGGAGTAGTGCTTCTTTTTTCTCCTGGTGAGAGAAGGAGCGCAGTTACATTATTTCCTGGAGACTGCTGATCACCAGAAAGCTTAATAATTGCTTTATAGGTGACCGTTTGGAATCTGTGCTTATATTCTGATCCTGGTGAGAGAGTAGAAGCAGAGTGCATTGATTTCTGACTCTTTCTGGCTGGAAAGCGAGTGCCTGTGCTTAACATACCTGATTAGTCTGGTTGCTATTTGAGGCATCCACCAGAAAAAGTCTACAAAAGCCTGCAGACCCTTGCATCATCTAGGACAAGACTGTGGATCACCAAACAGGCCGTGGCCTGCTTCTCTTCTTGGGATTGATTTTGCTTCTGGTGAGAGAAGAAGCAAAAGAGTATTGTATCTCAACACAGTGAAGCTGTGCTGAGACCAGCATTAGTAGTAGCCAGGCAGTAGCCATTCATGTGACTCCCCTCTTTTTATCATTTTTGACAAGCTAATTCTTTATTTTCAGTAAGTACTGCTTGATTTCTTCCTTACTTCAGAATATCTGCCTAAATACTTCATCTTTAAATTTTCAGGGTCTACATATTAGTTTCCCCTCAACTGTTTGGCAGTGCTCTATACAGACTCGGACACTGTGAATGACATTTTTCATGTAAAAGGCTTCAGTACTAAATATATTCAGTTCATATCCAGGCATGTCTAAAAGGTCAGTTCCCGCTGCTTTCTCCTGTCAACCTGGTGAATTTGGGCATCCTGAGGCAATGTAGCAACTGCCTCATGTACACAAACAACCCTCTCCTCTTACCTCCAAACACTGACTTGTGAGAGATGCACATATATAGCCAAATTGGAAGCCAAGCACTCTCCAGCCAAGACTGGATTAGCCAAATCAAGAGAAGTTCAACACCTGCACCACACCACATTCAACACACTGCCCTCCTGAACATACACCACCACAACCCTCACATAGTAACACAAAACACACACCTACTTTTGCGGATGCTCTCAATAAAAATCTGCCCAAACAGACACATCCAAGACAGAAACGCAAACCACCACATCCCAGCACAAAACATGACACACAGCTCACATAAATAGTGCCACTCAACCAAAGCCCATAAGGCAAAACAACTTACCCAATACTCTAGTCATAGGTAACTCAATAGTAAGGCACACTGATGTACCACTCACTAGGTTGAATAAGGAGGAACAACAGAAGAACCAATGGCCACAGTGACTGAATTCCAAGCTTTTATTGTCAACTAACAACAGTCTTTGCCAACAGGTTTAGCACTTTCATCCAAACACTATTAGGACTTCCTCAGAACATAATGCTATGATTTTATGGTAATTTTGTTTGATGAATAAGGAGGAAGTTATGGTCAGCTGCCCATCGGGTACAAGGATCCGCCACATAATGCACGCACTCAGGTCACTCCACAACAGGTACAAATATGACTCTGTCATTGTCCATGTTGGTGTGAAAGACCCGAGATGTACCTCCCTGGACTACATAAGAGACACATAGAGGAGCTCTCAGATCTTGTAGCCCAGGCAGGTATGACCCTAGCTCTGAGTAGCATCCTAGCGTCACCCAGAATGATACCACAGTTATAGCAGAAAATGATTGACTTCAACAATTGGTTAAGTTTCTGGTGTCATTCTAAAAGGATCCAGCATCTGTCTGCCTGGGATGACATGATCGACAGACCTGGATGCTTTGCCAGATTCCGGATACTGGCCAAGGCTCTTGCCACTCCTATTGTGCCTTTCTTAGGCAATGTCCTGAAGACAAAATTACCACCATAAAAGCTACAAGCAAACAAAATTTCTGGATAATGCTACTCCACGCTAGAAGTCTAAATCTCAAAATGCACTCACTCAAAGCACTCCTTAAAATGGAGATCATTAACATCTGTGCAGTGACTGAGACCTGGTTCAAGGCTCCGGAGAACACCCCAGCACTACCAGGCTATAATTCATACCACACCTTTTTGCCCCTAAACCTGGACAGAAGCATAAAAGGTGGTGGTGTCCCCTTATTCATTAAATAGATGCACACCTCCAGACTAGTAGCCCAACATAACACATCAGATATATGCACACCTCCAGACTAGTAGCCAAACATAACACATCAGAGATACTTCAGGTACAACTAACACTGGGTAAAACTGCAATCCAGGTTGTAGCCTGCTCTAGATCCCCGACCATGTCCCAAGACTCCCACTCCACATTTCTAAGCACACTGGAAAATATTAGGATACAACCCAATACCCTTATACTGGGAGACTAACTACTCCTCCATTAACTGGGAAAATACTCGTGTACCAACACACTTGCTCAATGTTTTCTAGAATTCATTAAATTCCAACATCCTGGACCAACTGATTCTTATCCCCACCAGGGGTAGAAAAGTACAGTTGTGTCTACTTATGATAAATGTAGATGTTAGAGTGTATTCACTGTTGCAGTCATCACCTGTGGGGTTATCCCTGCTGTGGTAGCCCTAGGTTGACCCGAATACCAGAGTCAATGTTTTCGTGTGCTGGCTAGCGTCGCCTGTAGTCTGACGTCAGATTATCAGTGCTATAAAGCAAGGCAGCTGACGTCATTACATCAGTTTTTCTTGCCCTAACCCATCAGAAGCACAAGGGAAGAGAGAGAAGTGGTCATGGTGGCTAAAAGTCACCTTGGGAAGCTTGTGTCCCCCTGGGGAAGATGTTAAATGGTGGATGGAGGGAGAGAAACCCAGACTGCAACAGTGAATACACTCAAACATCTACATTTATGGTAAGTGTACACAACTGTACTATGGTTTTCGTATTTCACTCTTGCAGTCATCACCTGTGAGAGGATTCCCAAAGCTGAGGAAAAGGGTGGAAGGATAGGTTGAGTCCTAGGTATGGGAGAGGAGGTCCTGCAGAACTACAGAGGCAAACCCTGCCCTAGTCGTAGAAGAGAGGTAGGTGGTAATGCTTTGTAAAGGTATGGACAGAGGTCCAGGTGGCCACTTCCAAGATGTCCCTGGTAGGTACTCCCTCTGAGGAAGGAAGTGGAGGTTGCCCAAGTGGACTGGGTATGGATAGACTTAAGGATGGGTTTCCCATGTAGTCTGTAGCAAAAATGGATACAGTGTGAAATCCATTTGGAAATGTTTGTTTGGAGATGGGCTTCCCCTCTGCCCCTGGGGCAAAGCTTACAAGAAGCTGGTCTGTTTTTCTGAATGGCGTAGTATGGTCCAGACAATATCGAAGTTGTCTGTGCACATCTAGTGACTGCAGAATTCTTTCCCCCTTGTTTTGAGGGTTTGGAAAGAAGATGGGAAGGTGTATGGCCTGGTTAAGGGTCACATCAGATACCACCTTGGGCATAAAGAAGGGGGTTAGTCCTCAGGAGACTGTCTGCATCAAAAATTATGAAGGGCTCGACAGCCATTAGAGCTTGAAGTTCCAAGACCCTTCTGGCTAAGGTGATTGCTAGTAGGAAGGCAGTCTTCCAAGAGAGACATTTCAATTCTGTTGAAGTGGCAGGTTCGAAAGGAGGTAAGGTTAGTTTTTCTAACACATAATTCAGGTCCCAGTGTGGCGTCGGAAGCCTGATATTAGAAGCCCCTATGAGGAATTGCTTAATAAAAGGATGAAAGAAGAGGGGTGGGTCTGAATCATAATCGGCAGAGATGGCTGAGGCATAGATTTTAATAGAGGAGAAAAAGAGAAGCCACTATTGAGCAACTCTGCTAGGTAATCTAGGATGAGAGGGATGGAAGGTTGGGAGGTACTGCCTTCTTTTGCTAGGTAATCCAGGATGAGGGGGGTGGAAGGTTGGGAGGTACTGCCCTCTTGATTGTTTCCAGGAGCAGAACCTTTTCCATTTTCATGCATATGATTTCCTTGTGCTGGGCTTTCTGGCCTCTGTGATGATGTCCAGGACCTGTTTGACAGGGACTCGTTGTTAATTTTAGTCTATATGCCATGCTGAAAGCTTGAGAATCTGTAGGTCTGGGTGCAGTACCTTCCCCCTCTCCTGGGTCAAGAGGTCTTGACATCAGGGGAAGCAGCTTTGGTGGCTGTAAGGTCAGACTGCGTAATAAAGGGTACCAATGCTGTCTGGGCCAATCTGGAGCAATGAGGATGGTCTTTGGTCTCTCTTCTCCTATTTTGATCAGAACCTTGGGAATAAGGGGTAGAGGAGGGTATGCATACATGAACAGGGAAGCTCCAGAGGAAGGTCAAGGCATCCACCATCCATGCTAGGAGGTGATACTCCCTGGTACAGAACTTGTGCAGCTGATGGTTGAAGTGCGAGGCAAAGAGGTCGACTTCTGGAGTCCCCCACTCCTGGGAGATTTGCAGAAATATTTCTCTGTGGAGCTGCTATTTGTGGGGGTCCAGTAAGTCCGAGCTTAGGTGGTCTGCCAGTGTGCTGTTGATCCCTGGTAAGTATTAGGTGTAGCCCCATGGAGGTGGCTGCAAGCCAGAGACTCATGGCTAACCTGCAGAGGGGGTAGGATTGGGTGCCCCCCCCTGCTTGTTAATGTACCACATTACTGTGTTGTCTGTTTTTATAAGGAAGACCCCTGGTGTGAGATGGGGTTGGAAGGAAGTCAGAGCCTTTTGCACTGCCATCATTTCTTTCTGGTTGATGTGCAAGTGAAGTTGCTGGGCATTCCAAAGACCTTGGGTACACCTGCCTGCTAGGTGAGCACCACAAGCAATGTCTGAGGCATCTGTGGTGATGGTCCGGCCAGAAGGGCAGAGGATAAAGGGAAGACGCTTGTTCATGGCACAGGCCTTTGCCCACCAGAGAAATTTGGCCCTTATACAAGGGGTCAGAGGGAGAGTGGTCTCTAAAGACAGAGAGCTGACACCAAAGGTTCTTTAACTACCACTGAAGTTTTCTCATGTGAAGCCTGGCGAGAGGGATGAGAAGGATGCAAGATGCTATGTATCCCAGGGTTTTCAGGAACTTCCTCGCAGTGAGGTGACTTCTGGATGCCAGCTGGGTGAAGCAAAGAGGCAGGAAGCTCTGCTTTTCTGGTGATAGGAAGGCCATTTGTGTTGCTGTGTCTAGCACAGCTCCCAGGAAAACAATTTTTCTAGTGGGCTTTTGCTTAGATTTTTTTTCTCGTTGACTGTGAACCCCTAGGGAAGTTAGGAGTGATTTGACAAAGAGAAGGTCCTGCAGCAACTTTTCTTTGCACTCTGCCTGAAAGAGGCAGTCCAGGTAAGGGTAAATAGTACAGTTGGGTACACTTACCATAAATGTAGATGTTCGAGTGTATTCACTGTTGCAGTCATCACATATGGGTTATCTGCTTGCAGTAGCCCTCAGTCGGCCTGATTATCAAAGTCTTGGGTCCTGCGTTGGTTGCTGTCTCATCTTCCGTGATGTCAGGTAGTCAGGGGTATAAAGCATGCAGCCGACGCCATTACATCAGTTTTTCTTGCCTCGGATGTCAGGTGCCCCCCTTAATGGGAAGCAATTAAAAAAAAATATATATATATATATATATATATATATATATATATATATATATATATATATATATATATATATATATATATATATACATATATATATACACACACACACACACACACACACACACACACACATATATATATATATCTCTATATCTATATATATCTATATCTATATCTATATCCATCTATATCTATATATATCTATATCTATATATATCTATATCTATATATATATCTATATCTAAAAGCTTAGCAGTATATGCCTTTCCTCCACAGCCTCTCCTCCCCAAGGTACTCCTAAAGGTCAGACAAGAGAAGCCAAAGATGATACTGATTGCCCCAGACAGGCCCCGCCAGTACTGGTATCCAATCCTAAGGAACCTTTTTCAATGCCCGGCTTGGACCTTGCCTCAAATACCTCATCTACTATCCCAACAAAACAATCAGATCCTGCACAGCCAACTAAAGACCTTAAATCTGGCAGCATGGCGGATAATCTAGTCATACAAAATGCGCCTCTCACTAAAGCTGTGATTGATGTCATTCTGGAGGCCAGAAGGCCTAGTACCAGAAAATCATACGCTGGAAAATGGAAGAGATTCTGTGCTTGGAATCAGGCACAAGGAATTGGCACAGCTGTACCAAATATACCTCAGATTTTGCAATACTTAACTGAGATGCTGGACAAAGACCTGTCCTTCTCATCAATTAAAATTCATGCCTCTGCCATTTCGGCTCATTACAATATAGAGCCACCAATCTTTTTTCATCCTTTAAGGCAGTACCTCAGAGGAGCCAAAAACTTAAGGCCTCCAAGGAGATGACCAATACCTGCATGGGACCTCAGTTATATCTTGGAAAAGCTCACCCTGCCTCCTTTTGAACCAGCCGCTACAGCTGATATAAAGTTTTTATCTTGGAAAACAGCTCTGCTCCTAGCAATAACCTCTGCAAGACGAGTCTCAGAGCTACAGGCAATCATGGCTGTGGAACCCTTTATCATTTTTTATCCAGACAGGGTTTTCTCTGAGGACAAACCCGACATTTATGCCTAAGGTAGTGTCCAGTGTGGCCCTTAACCAAACTATTCATCTGCCTACTTTTTATCCAAACCCACAGAATAAGGGGGAGAGAATTCTGCATTCTTTGGACATACACAGACAGCTACGCTTCTACTTGAACAGAACCAAAGCTTTCAGCAAGACAGAGCAACTACTAGTGGCATATACTGCAGGATCACAAGGAAAGGCTATCTCAAAGCAAACTATTTCAAAGTGGATAGGCCACTGCATTCGTTTCTGCTATTCACAACATGGCAAGCCAGTGCCTAAGGGCATTAGGCCACATTCAACCAGAGCAACAGTCACTTCTGCAGCCTTCCTCAGGGGAGTACCAACCAAAGACCTTTTAGAGGCTGCTACCTGGAGTTCAGTGCACACCTTTACAAAGCACTATCATTTACCACTCTACTCTAAATTCAGGGCAGGCTTCACCACTGCAGTTCTGCAGGGTCTCATAGCCGCTGCTAATGCTATTTAGCTCCAGCCTCCCAACCATAGCTTTGGGATTCAACCCAAGTGTAATGACTGCAACAGTGAAACACTAAGAACATAGTACAGTTGTATACACTTAACCATAAATGTAGATGCTCGAGTGTATTCACTGTTGCAGTCCAGATTACCCACCCACCATCCCCCATATCTTTGCTGGAACGTATCTGCACTTCTCTAATCTATACAACCTATGTGGTGTATTTGCTTGTAGATGAAGGTATAATATATAATATATTTTGGTGCATGCATGTTTTATTGGCATATTTTTAGCCTACCCTTTTGGGGGCACCTGACATCTGGGGCAAGAAAAACTAAAGAAAAAGGTGTCAGCTGCATCTTTTATACCCCTGACGACCTGACATCAGGGAAGGGGTGACAGCGGCCTACGCAGGACCCAGGACTTTGGAATTCAGGCCGGCTGAGGGCAACCTGCCAGCAGGATTACCCAAATGTAATGACTGCAACAGTGAAACACGAAGAACATCTGCAGGTTCCATAGCTGAAGCATCTCGCGGCATACCGGACTCCGAATGGGTTTCAGTAGAGGCCTGCGAATCTGAAGTAGTGGGTATCAGGGGCTGCGAAAGCGCCAAAGTACCGGCGAACTGGCGACTAGCTTAGGAGAAGCATCATTGGCAGCTTTGGACCTAGGCGGCCTGTCTCTGTCTTTATCTTTGCGTTTTTTCGGAATGTCTGTAATCGGGTGGCTTAAGACATATCTGGATAACTGAACAGAGTACCAAAATATTTTGAAGCCAAAATGTACCGATGACTAATAGTTTGTGGTTTAAATAAGGCACAAAACCGACAGAGGTACGTCGTGGTCGGGGTCTAGGCAAGGAATACAGTACGAATGAAAATGAGGTATTTGCTTTCCACAAGAAATACAACTATCGACGTTTACCGACATTGGTTTAGAGCAAGAAAAAGTTTCCCCAACGGGGTACTTCGCTTTAGTTGAAGACTTCGGTTCTGAAACTCTAAAATGAAAATTTCAGGAGTTGGCTGACCGGCACTTGTGAACTGCTTCTGCTTCAGGCGCCGCACGGCAAAAAAGACTGATGTAATGGCGTCGGCTGCATACTTTATACCCCTGACTACCTGACTTCATAGAAGATGAGACAGCAACTGACACAGGACCCAAGATTTTGATAATCAGGCCGACTGAGGGCTACTACACGCAAATAACCCAAATGTGAGGACTGCAACAATGAAACATGAAGAACATATGTATATTTCTCTTGTCAGCGAGGGACAAGCATTTGGTGAATACTCTGGGAGCAGTAGATAAGCTAAAGGGCAGTGCACAGAACTGAAAGTGTTGATAGCCTGCTCTGAAGCTCAGGAATATTCTGCAAGATTCCCTAATGGGGATGCTGAGGTAGGCATATTTTAGGTCTAGTGTCACAAGCCAGACATTTTGTGTGAGCATATGAAAGAGCTGCTGCAAGGTTAGCATTTTGAATCTGGGAACCACCAAGGAAGTGTTCAGTTTGGATAGATACAGGATGGGGTGCCAAGTGCCCTCTTTTCTTGGAACAAGGAATAGTCTGGGAGTAAAAACCTTTTCCCGTTTATCTGGAGGGACAGGTTCTACTGCCCCTGGGAAATTAAGAGTTTGGACCTGTTTCAATGCCTCTGTCCACTGGTTTGAGGGGAGGTCTGGGTACCCTCTTGGAATAGGGAGTTTGCTGAAGGAGAATCTGTATTCCCGAGAAATGATTTTTAAGACCCATTGGTTCTTGGTTATAGAGACCCAATTGTCCTTGAAGAGGGTGAGCCTTTCTCCTAGTTTTTGATGAGAAAAAGGAGGGCAGAGGAGGGAGGGAGAGTCATTGTGAGTGCTTATAAAAGCTTGGCTTAGAACTCTCTACCTTAGAGACAGAAGTGGTCCATTGTTTGCTTCTTTGCTGTCCCTGGGATAAGGGTCTGGATGGCCTGTCCCTGTGGGGCTTACCTTGGCCCTGTCTGCTAGGTGCAGGAAAGGCCCACTGCTTAGAGGGAATGTTCCTGCTGAATCTGGGAGGTTGAACTTGAAAAAAATATTTTACTGTTTGCATAGATTTTGCTTTGCCTTCCATCTTTTTAAGCACCTCTTCTGCTTTTTCCCCCAAACAGGCATTCCTTATCTAGGGGTGCATCAATAAGTTTAGACTTGACATGATCAGGGAGAGGTTGTTTCTTTAGCCATTCATGTCTTCTAATCACAGATCTGGTCACTGCTGCCCTGCTAGAGGCTTCTAGGGCATCATATCACTGCTGCCCTGCTAGAGGCTTCTAGGGCATCATATCCACACTGTAATGAGTGTTTGGCCACTTGACAAGCAGAGTGTAGTAATTCTGCCAGCTCTTTTGAGCTGGCACCGTCAGAAGAGATAGCAATCTGTTTTAATTGTTCCAAAGTGTGTTGTTGATATTTTAACATATGGAACTGACAACCGAGTGCTTTGATAGCTAAGGTTGCAGAGGTGTATACTTTCTTATCCCATCTGTCCAGAGCTCTGTAGTCTTTGTCAGAAGGAAGAGGATTCTTGGCAGAAATAGTCTTAGTTCCTTTGGGTCCCTGTGTAATGACTTCAGGGTCTGCAGCAGGATTCCTGCACAGGTATTTGTAGAATCCGGTACTCTGTAGTACCTGTCAGGTTTAGTTGGAGCAGGAGGCAGGGCATCAGGGGTTAGGCTGGATTCATGGAATACATCATCCACCACTTCCCAAATAGGTAGGATGGCCAGGGGTCTGTGCTGAGGCAGGACCAGAAACTCTCCAAGTCGTTTCTTTGACTGTGGGAAGTCTTGAGATTCCCACTGAAAATGTTCAGTGAGGGAGTGAAGGGTTTCCCCAAAGAAGAGGTCTTCTGGAGAGGAGGCAGAAGGGATGGATTCCTCTGCATCTGAATCGTCAAACAGTTAAGGGATGTTGTTCCTCTTCACAAGCAGTATAATCAGATTCCTCAGACTCTTGGTCTGTCAATTTATGGAGAAGGATGCCTTTTCCTTTTTGTAGTGGGGGCCTGAGTGCCTTGGATAAGGGAGAGGAGATCCTCTGCCATTTTAAACATTTGAGCTTGGGGTGGGGGAGCAGTAGAAAGATGGTGGCTAGAAGCAGATTTCCTAGGAGTGGCCTAGCTTCTAGGCCTGAGAGAATCCGTCGGTCTCTGAGAAGCGGTAGTCGGATGCAAAGACGTCGTTTTTTTGTCTAGAAATCAGTAGTGTGAAAGGCCTCCATGGAATCCTGTGCCTGCTTCGCAGCTCCGGACCCAACTGAGGCAGAGGCAGCCAAAGGCTTGGAAGAATAAGTGGATTTCTGCGGCATACTCCGAAAAGGTCTCGGCAGAGACCTGCGCAGAAAGCAAGTCTGCATCACGGGCTGCGAAAGCACCTCACTGAATTCCGGAGAACTGACGACTTAAGGCTTAGCCTTCTGTGGCCTATCTCTATCTTTATCTCTACGTTTTTTCAGAATGTCAACAGATTGTTGGCTGATGGACTCCATATCAGAATTCGCAGATGGAACACAAATAATTGTCTACAAAAAGAACTCTACGGCAAATGGTTCTCGCATTAGAGGGTACAGAACCGACAACAACAGATATCATGGTCTGGGCCTAAACAATTGATGCAGTAAGAATGAATGTCTCTGTGTGGGATCTGCTTTCCATAGGCGAGACAATTAACTTTTTCAGACATCAGTTAGAGGAAGAAAAAAGGGTCCCCCAATTGGGTACTTACTTAGCTTTAGACGTTTTCTGCTGAAATTCATCTTCTGGTAGCGACTGACTAGCAATCGTGCGAACCACTTCTGCAAGGATGTCGGCTACCTTGCTTTACAGCACTGACAACCTGATGCCAGTCTACAGGCGACAGCAGCTGGTGCACAAAAACACTGACTCTGGTATTCAGGCCGACAGAGGGCTATCACAGCAGGGATTACCCCACAGGTGATGACTGCAACACTGAAACACGAAGATAATCATCCGTGACCTGGTCATTGCTAACATGGGCGACCATTGCTCTACACCAGTAATAGACTCCTCTCTGGTAAGATCTGACCACAAGCTAATCACCATGGATATCCACATCCCACTCTCACCCCCCCCCCCCCCCCAAAGGAAACCACTGTAAAAACTTCTCCAAAGCCAATTTTGGACTTCTAAAAACAGAGGTGGCTAACCTCATGACCCCCATGCAAATGGAAAATAGGTGCATGACTGAATCATACACCAATGCATTGTATGAGCACATACACAAATGCATGGAACGGACCAAACCAAAAAGAACCAAGATACTGTCCTCAAAAAAAAAAAAAAAAAAGCAGGAAGCCAATCTGGTGGTCCCCCACTATAAACAAACAGAAGAAAAAAACTGTTGCAGAAAAGGGTGAAGTTGCAAGACTGGAAAAACTCCCTTGTCAGCCTCAGCAAAAAACCCCCATCATCAAATCCTCTAAAGCTAGTTACGAAAACAAAATTGCTGCAGATTCTAAAGACAACCACAAAGCATTCTATAGCTATGTCAAGAATCTGCAGGGCAAGTCTCAGATCTGCTCTGAGTTAGAGCACAATGACAATACATATACAGAACCAAATTATATTGTCAACATACTGGCTGACAGGCTCAGTGCGAACTTACCCCCTAAAAGGGCTATCACAATACCAGAGGAATGCCAAGTCCCTATTATCACGGCTACACAGGTAAAAACCGCACTGTCCAAAGCCAAGAATACAGCTTCCATGGGACCTGATAATATCCCTGGCTGTGTTCTACATGAATTACAAAGTGAACTGGCATCACACCCGAGTACCCTGTTCAACATATAAATAAGGACATAGGGAATCTCCAAACTCTGGACCCTACACAGTTTGGGTTTGTGAAAGGTAGATCATGCCTTCTCAACCAAACAGACTTCTTCAAGTCTGTCACCAGAGCTGTGGATGAGGGCAAGGTAGTTCACACAGCCTACCTAGATCTTGCCAAGGCCTTCAACATCATCCCTCACTGAGAAATCATACATAGACTCACTAAACTAGGCATAAACCCCTATGTCATAAGATGGGTTGCCAAATGGCTCACTGATAGAACCCACACTGTGAAAGTAGTGGACTCCAAATCGGACTACCAACCAGTTACAAGTGGTGTCCCACAAGGATCGGTCCTAGGTCCTCTCCTGTTTGGCATCTACTTCTCTGAACTTCAAGGCAACACAAAGGGACTATGGCTGACCAAGTTCGCAGATGATTGCAAACTGGGAGCCATTATCGATTCTCCAACTGATGTAGACATTCTACAAAAAGGCCTCACTGACACCAGTGACTGGTGCCAGAACCATGGCCTTAAGCTCAATGCCAGAAAGTGCATTGTCATTCCCTTTGGGAAAAATTCAGTGCCCATGAACTACCACAGAGGCGGTAGTCCACTAAACATGAAAGGTGTGATAAGATACCTGGGGACACAGGTTGATAGCAACCTCTCCTTTGATAACCACCATTGCCACTGTAGTCAAAAAGTCCTTCTATGGGGCACATCTCATTACAAAAGGTTTCTCATCCAGGAAGAAAGAAGTCCTAATTCCTCTCTACTCGTCCCTCATTAGACCTATTACAGAATACAATGCCTCCCTGGTATGCACCTCACTAGACACCTACTACAACTGGAAAGGCCACAAAAATGCCTCACTAAGAGGGTCTTAGGCCTTAGACACATCCCCTACACGGACAGACTCAAACAACTCCAGCTATACTCTGTCTCTTATCGCCTACTTAGAGATGATCTCTACTTGACCTACAAAGCTATGTCTGACCCACAGCTGCTAGATATGCTATACCTAAAGAAATCCCAATGCCTCCGTGCAACACGCTCCAGGGACCTAAACCGCATTACCACAATAAACAGAACATGCTGGAAGGACAAGTTCCTAATCCAGAGACTTCCCATACTCTGGAACAAACTTCCCATACTCTGGAACAAACTTCCCATACTCTGGAACAAACTTCCCATTCACGTCAAGCAGAGCACTTCACTGGCCATCCAAGAGAAATCTTGGCAAGTGGATGGGCAATAGAAGTTCACCCCGGGGATCACTTCAGTGGCCTTGCTTGACAGGGGCACTGTGAACTAACTTTGGGCGGCATGATGCCAGGGAATCTTCTTGGCTTAGGCTTACATAGGCTCCAGGGCCATTAGTCTAGTACACACCTATGAACCTATAATGATTGGCTCCTAGTCAGAAGCGCAGATGTCTCCTGGAGCACCTGTTGATCTTAATGCAACAGTCGACATCCTGGAGGTCTACTGAACCCATCCAATCATCCTTGCATAGTAATGACAAAGAGACTGAACCATCACCATGTGGAACTTTGAATTTTTGGCAAACAAATTTAGATTGCTCAGGTCCAATATTGGATGCAGGTCCCCTGTCTTTTTTGGCACCAAAAAGCAGCAAGAATAAGTTCTCCACCCTTGTTGTTCAATCGGGAACAGTTGGAGGACTTTTTTCTAGAAGTTTATGAACTTCATTCATGGCGTACTCCCTCTGACTGGGTAGAATGTCAGGGAGGTTCTTTGCAGGAGGTGGGGGGGGGTGAAAAAGGGAATGTAATAACCTCTGGAAACTATGCTTAGCACCTAGGTATCGTTCGTTAGTTTTGTCCAGGCATCTAGGTACAATGACAGTCTACCACACAGTGCCTTTAGAGTAGGACAGTCCGACAGCACTTCAAGATCACTGATAGGGCCCATCAGAGAAATGTTTCCTGAACATGAGACTAGTACAGTTTTGTACCTACCATAAATGTAGATGTTCGAGTGTTCACCCTGCTGCAGTCATCACACTTGGGTTATCCTGCCGTCAGGCAGTCGGCCTGAGTTCCAAAGTCTTGGTCCGGCGTTGGTTGCTGTCGCTTCTTCCCTGACGTCAGTGCGCCAGGGGTATATAAGAGGCATCAGACGCCATTTTCTTCAGTTTTTCTTGCCCCAGATGTCAGGTGCCCCCCAATAAGAGGTCACTACATATTGCCAATAAAACATGTAAAGAATATACAAAGCATACCTTCAGCTATAAGCAAATACACCACAAAGGTTGTATCAGAAAGAAAAGCATAGAAAGGTTCAGCTAGGTCAGAGGGGATGGAGGGAGGGTAACTTGCAGGGTGAACACTCGATATTGCTCAGACACAGCTCCACGTGGTCCTGTTGAGTCTTCCTGGCTACAGAGAACTGAAAAAAAGCGACTGCTTTCCTGATTAAGTATCCTGCTGTTTTTTATATTTGTTTTACCTTCTACTGCTTACCTAGAGCAAGCTTTAACTGTTTTCATAGTTATTTACTGCATTTTTTATTATCTGCACTTAAAAGTACATTTTAGTCGAAATTAGTCTAATTCAAGTCGAAAAGTGTTTGTTTGCTGTTTAATTTAATTGTTTGGCTGCCCACTAAAGTGTGCTAGCCTGTACTACTGACTTATTGCCTTTTCTGCATTTAGCGTGGAGTTGCCACTAGAGCACCATCGGGCAGTGCCGGTTAAACTATTTCTGGCTCCGTAAAGTCTGCTCTTCATTTTTTCCCTTAGAACTGCTCTACTTGTAATCTAAACAGTCTATTCTCTATCTGTAAAGCTCAGCACTTGTTCCTAAAGCATTTTTAGTCAGGTAAAGCACTTCTATATTATACAAAGTACTTCACTAGCTTAAAACCCCTTGAGTACCCACTTCCCTATAGGTCCTTTCTGACTCAGTTACACAGCAAACTTTTTCATTTCTTCTAGCATGTCAAAGGGTCAGTTGCTAGCGTCCTCTCCTGCTCAGCTGGTGAATCTGGGAATATTGAGGCAATGTTACAATTGCCTCATGTACACAGACAACCCTCTCCTCCTCCCACAAAACACAAATACATGCGAGAGATGCAACTATACAGCCAAACTGGAGGCTGAGCTCTCTCAACTCAGGACTGGCAAAACCAGACTGGAGGAGAAGGTAACCACACACACCACAAACCCAGTCTCACATAGAACTATCACAACTACAAATCAAACACAAACACACAAAGACATACTCGGAGGCACTGATCAAAAATCTACCAAAACAGCAGAGGCCTCCAAAGCAGACACCCAAACAACTGCCACCTCATGACATAACACAAGCAACACATAGATCACAAAGTCAGTGTGCAAATCAGTCACAGCCCTTAAGGCCAAACACAATGCCAGACACACTTGTCATAGGTGACTCCATAGTCAGACACACTGACATCCCACTCACCAGACTGAACAAGGAGAGGGTCACAGTAAGCTGCCTGTCTGGCGCTAGAATCCGCCACATAACACAAGCACTCAGATCACTCCACAGCAAGTACAAGTATGACTCAGTCATTGTCCATGCCGGTGTGAATGACCTGAGACGTACCTCCCTGGACTACATGAAGAGAGACATAAAGGAGCTCTCAGATTATGTAGCCCAGGCTGGTATGACCCTGACCCTGAGCAGTATCCTACCTTCACCAAGAATGATGCCACAATACAGAGACAAAATGATCAGTTTTAATAATTGGCTTAATTTCTGGTGTCATTCTAAGGGGATCCAATGTCTGTCTGCCTAGAATGACATGCTTGACCAGCCACGCTGCTTCAAAGGGGGACGGCTTGCACCTGTCACCCCTGGGTTTCCGGATATTGGCAAAGGCTCTTGCCACCCCATAGTGCCTTTTTAGACAAGGCTCAAATTCTAAACCCACCGCCCTAGAAAACAATAATGGAAAAAAACTAAGGGTAATGCTGCTCAATGCCAGAAGTCTAAATCTCAAGATGCACGCCCTCCTCAGTATGGAGAACATCGATGTTTGTGCTGTGACTGAAACCTGGTTCAAGGCTCCTGAGAGCACCCCGGCACTATCAGGTTTTACCTCATAGCATGCGTTCCGGCCCCAAAACCCGGACCGTACCACAAAAGGAGGAGGTGTATCCATATTCATCAAGGATACCCACACCTCCAGGCTGGTGGCAACTCACGAAGCATCAGACACCATTCAGGTGCAATTAACCATAGGCAAAACTGCTCTACAGTTTGTAGCATGTTACAGGCCACCCTCTCAAACTCAGGAACCCCACACAGCCTTCCTGAAGACACTGGAGAGTATAAATGTCTCTCCAAACACCATCATATTGGGTGACTTCAACTACCCAAACATAGACTGGGAACATTACTCAAGCCCCAATACCCTAGCCCAAAGGTTCCTGGAGTTTATAAACTCAAATGCTATGGAACAACTTGTCACCATTCCCACAAGAGGTGAAAATATACTAGACCTGATCATCACAAACATGGGGACAAAATGCTCCACACTGGAAGTATATCCCTCATTGGTGAGATCAGACCATAAACTAATCTCACTGGAGATCCACATCCCGCCCCACCCCAACAAAAAGACCACAGTGAAGAACTTCTCAAAGCCAACTTCATACTTCTTAAGACTGGTGTGGTATCCTTCAAGGCCCCGAGCCATTGGAAACCACAACCCACGCTGCTGAATCCCTTACAAATGCTTTCTGAGCACCTCCAGGATTGCATGGATCAAGCAATCCCAAATAAAATCAAGACCCTTTCCACCAAAGGCAAGCGCCCGATCTGGTGGACCCCAGCCATAAACAAACTTTACAACAAGAGGAGAAAGCTACTACAAGAGAGCAAAATCCTAAAAGGGAAGACATCTCTGATCAATACTAGTAAAAACTACGATCACTCATAAAATCATCCAAGGCCAACTTTGAGAGAAAAATCGCCAAGGACTCAAAAGACAATCATAAGGCCTTCTTTAGCTATGTTAGAAATCTGGGTGGAAACTCCCAGATATGCTCAGAATTAGTCCAAAATGATACAAAAATCACTGAACCCACAGACATTGCAAACATACTGGCAGACAGGTTCAGTGAAAATTTCTCCCCTCCCCCCCCAAAAGGAGAAATTATCTATCCCAGCAGAGTGTAGCCTCCCAATCATCTCAAATGCCCAGGTGAGTGCTTCTCTCTCTAAAGCTAAAAACACAGCATCAATGGGAACGGATGGTGTCACCGGCTGTGTGCTACATGAACTCAATGAGGAACTAAACCCACACATAAGGCTGCTGTTTAATCTTAGCCTTACCACAGGATACGTACCCAAAGAGTGGCGTATGGCAACTGTGGTCCCACTCCACAAAGGCGGTGCTTCTACGGACCCTGGTAATTACCGCCCCATAAGTTTAACAAGCCTGGTCTGCAAAACTATGGAGAGGATCATAATGGAACTCATAAATAAAGACATAGGGGACCTACAGACATTGGATCCTACCCAATTCGGCTTTGTCAAGGGCAGATCATGCCTCTTGAACTTGGTCAACTTTTTTGAAACAGTCACCAAGGCCATTGATGAGGGTAAGGCAGTTCACACAGCCTACCTTGACCTTGCAAAAGCTTTCGACACAATACCCCACTCGGGTATCATAGAAAAGCTCACCAGCTTAAATGTAAACCCATATGTCACAAGATGGGTTGCAAACTGGCTCAAGGACAGAACCCACAGGGTTAGAGTTGCTGGTGCCATGTCAGACTCAAGCGGTCACTGGCGGTGTCCCACAGGGCTCAGTCCTGGGCCCCTCTTGTTCGGCATCTACTTTTCAGAAGTGCAGGCAAACATAGGAGGATTGTGGCTGACAAAGTTTGCAGATGACTGCAAACTGGGTGCCATAGTTGAAAATCCATCAGACACAGATATCCTTCAGAGAGGTCTCAGAAATGGATAACTGGTGCCAGAGCCATGGCCTTAAGCTAAACGCCAAAAATGTATAGTCATACCCTTTGGTAAAAACAAGGTAACCCCAAGTTACCACATAGGTGGCAATCCATTAAGCACAGAAGAGGTTATCAGGGACCTGGGGACCCAAGTTGACAGTAACCTTTCTTTTGACACTCACATTGCCAAAGTGGTTAGGAGGACCTTCTACACTGCCCACCTGATTATGAAGGGATTCACATCCAGATCAAGGGAGGTCATTGTTCCCCTGTACTCTTCACTTATCAGACCAATGATTGAGTACAATGCCCCATTCGAATGTATCTTACCCGACACCTGCAGCAATTGGAAAGACCCCAAAAGTTCCTCACCAAAAGGATAAAGGGGCTCAAAAATATGCCATATGCTGCCTGACTGAAGAAACTCCAGCTCTATTCAGTCGCATACAGTCTGCTCAGAGGTGACCTGTGCCTGACATACAAGGCCATGTCCAACCCGGAATTAATGGACATGCTCCACCTCAAAAAATCCAAATCCACCAGAGCCACAAGAGCAAGAGACTTAAACCTCAACACGGATATAAATAGGACGTGCTGGAGGGACAGATTCATCACCCAGAGACTCCCTATGCTGTGGAACAGAATCCCGGTCCATGTGAGACAGAGCACCTCGCTGGCTCTGTTCAAGAGGAATCTTGACCAGTGGATGGGAGATCGTAGGTTTAACCCCAGGGATCATCTCTGTATCACTGCTGGACAGAGGCACGGCAAACTAATGGGTATAGTATTCTTCAACCTAAGGGGTGGTGAAAGCCACACAACTCTGGCTAGGCTTATAAATGCCCTAGGGCAGATAGGCTAGTATGAACCTATGAACCTATGAATATCTACATTTATGGTAGGTACAAAACTGTACTATGTTCATCGTGTTACCCTGCTGCAGTCATCACACACGGGTTGAATCCCAAAGCGAAGGATGGGTGGCGGAGTTTAACAGGGTTAGAGGAAGCTAGTAGGCCCTGCAAAACTGCAGTGGCAATGCCAGCTCTAGACTTAGAGTATAGGGGTAAGTGATAGTGCCTGGTGAAGGTGCGCACTGAACTCCAAGATGCAGCTTCCAGAATATCCTTGGTTGGTACCCCCCTCAGAAAGGCTGTAGATGTAGCTGCAGCCCTGGTGGAATGGGACCTAATGCTAGTAGGAACCGGTTTTCCATAGTGAGTGTAGCAGGAACGTATACAATGTCCTATCCATTTTGAAATGGTCTGTTTAGAGATGGCTTTTCCTTGTGATGCTGTAGCGTAGGATACAAAGAGCTGGTCAGATTTTCTGAAAGCCTTAGCTCTATCCAAGTAGTAACATAGTTGCCTGTGAATGTCCAAGGTGTGCAGTTCTGGGGGTTTGGGAAAAAGGTGGGTAAATGAATGGCTTGGTTTAGGGCCACACTGGATACCACCTTTGGCATAAAGGAGGGGTTAGTTCGTAAAGAGACTCTGTCTTGATGGAAAATGAGGAAAGGCTCCACTGCCATTAGTGCCTGTAGCTCTGAGACTCTTCTGGCTGAAGTTATTGCTAGCAGCAGGACAATTTTCCATGATAGAAACTTTAAATCAGTTGAGAAAGCTGGTTCAAAAGGCGGCAGTGTACGTTTTTCCAGAACAAAGTTGAGATCCCAAGTTGGTGTTGGTGCTCTCCTGGGCGGTCTTATGTTCTTGGCCCCTCTGAGGTACTGTCTTAGGAGTGGATGTGAAAATAAAGGAGGATCCGTGTTGTAGTGATCTGAAATTGCTGAGGCGTGGATCTTAATAGATGAAAAGGAAAGTCCTTTGTGTAACATTTCAGTTAAATATTGTAGAATCTGAGGAATGTCTGGCTGTAGAGGGTTTTGGTCTTTAGCCTGGTTCCAGGCGCAAAATCTTTTCCATTTGTCTGAATACGTTTACTGGGCCTCCTGGCCTCCAGAATGACATCCATAACAGCTTTAGATAGAGGAGTAGGCTGGTTGTTTAGGTGATTTGCCATGCATCCAGATTTAAAGTCTTCAGCTGGCTGTGCAGAATCTAAGTGTTTTGCTGGGTGAGAAGGTGAGGAATTTATGGTAAAATCCATGGTGGGCCATGGGCCATGTTCCTTAGTATTGGGTACCAGTGCTGGCATGGCCAGTCTGGAGCAATGAGTATCATTTGTGGCTTCTCTAATCGGACTTTCAGCAGCACCTTTGCTAGAAGAGGCAGTGGAGGAAAGGCATACACTGTCAGTGTTTTCCAACTGAATGTGAGGGCATCCACTTTCCAAGCTTGTGGGTGGAATGTCCTTGTGCAAAATTTTTGAAGTTGGTAGTTTTGGGGGTTGGCAAACAGATCTATGTCTGGGCGTCCCCATTTTTGAGTTATCATTGCAAATACTTGTGGATACAGTTTCCACTCGTGGGGATCCATAAT
Source organism: Protopterus annectens (assembly GCF_019279795.1). NCBI lineage: Eukaryota > Metazoa > Chordata > Ceratodontiformes > Protopteridae > Protopterus > Protopterus annectens. The sequence continues at coordinate 1,013,485,301 of NC_056744.1, forward strand.
GTTTCTGCTTAGGTCGTCTGCCAATATGTTTTTCTTTCCTGGCAGGAATTGTGCTTGTAATTGAACTTGGTAAGTCAGTGCTGTGCTCCACAAGGTCATTGCTTGCCTGCATAGAGGGTAGGAGTGTGTACCCCCCCCCTTGCTTGTTTATGCTCGTTTGGGCGGCACAGTGGTGCTGTGGTTAACATTGTCGCCTCACAGCAAGAGGTTCTCCGGTTCGATTCTCGGCTAGGGTGCCTTCTGTGTGGAGTTTGCATGATCTCCCTGTGTTCACGTGGGTTTCCTCCAGGTACTCCTATTTCCTCCCACATCCAAAGACATGCATCTGGAGCGTTTCTCCCCAGGCCACCGCTGAAAAGAGGCTCTGTGGAACCTAATCGGACATTCCCGGTCAACAAATGTTATAAAAAAAAAAAAAAAAAAAATTGTACCACATTACTGTGGTATTGTCTGTCTTTATTATTAGCTGTCCTGGGTGTAAGAGGTCCTTGAAAGCTGTCAGGGCATTCTGTACAGCTAGCATTTCCTTTTGATTGATGTGCAGATGCCTTTGATTTGTAGTCCATTTGCTTTGAATGCACTGTCCTGCCATGTGTGCCCCCCAGGCATAGTCCGATGCATCTGTTATTGCTTGCCTGGCTGTGGGTAAGGTAAAAGGCTGACCCTTGTTGAGGTGATATGCCTGTGCCCACCATAGAAACTCCTGTTGAAGGCAGGGAATGAGTGGTATTGTTTCCAAGATGTGGCTGTGTTGAGACCATATGCTTTTCAGGTACCATTGTAATTTCCTCATATGCAGTTTTGCAAATGGTATTAGTAGAATGCAAGATGCCATGAATCCCAAGGCTTGCAGAATTTTTCTTGCAGGGAGTTGGGTCTTTGTTGCCATTATTTTGAAGTATTGAGACAGATGTTGTTGCTTGTCTGGCGTGAGATAAGCCATCTGGGCCGTTGTATTCAAGCTGGCACCCAGGAATATTATGTTCTGTGAGGGCACTAGTTTTGATTTCTTTTCGTTTGCTGTGTACCCTAGGCAACTTAGAAGGTGTTTGACAAATGCCAGATGTTGTAAGAGAATGTCCTTGCTTTCTGCTTGAATAAGGCAGTCGTCCAAGTATGGGTATATTTGAACTCCTCTTTGTCTGCAGTATGCGATTACTGGTGCAGGCATTTTGTGAAGACTCTGGGCGCAGTAGATAAGCCAAAGGGCAGTGCAGAGAATTGATAATGGGTTGAACCTGCAATGAAACGGAGGTATCTTCTGCAATTTTGTCTGATAGGGACATGCAGGTATGCCTCCTTGAGGTCCAACGTTACTAGCCAAGCCTCCTTGCCCAACATGGGAAGAAGCTACTGTAGTGTTATAGCATCTTGAATTTGGGTACTTGCAAATAGGTGTTTAAGACTGAAAGGTCCAGAATGGGTCTCCATGCTTTGTCCTTTCTGTGGACTAGAAAGAGCCTTGAGTAAAATCCTTATCCTTGCTCCTGTGGAGGTACCTTTTGAATGGCTCTCATGTCCATGAGGGCTGTCATTTGTTTTTGTGCCTCTGCCCATTGATTTGGTGGCAGGTTTGGCATTCCTTTTATCCTTGGCAAGGTGTGAAAGTGGAATCTGTATCCTTGAGAGACAATGTCTAGGACCCATTTGTCTTTTGTGATGATGTGCCAGTTTGTCTGCAAAAAGTGCTAATTTTCCTCCCAAGGGAGCTGTCAAGAGAGTTTTGCTTGGCAGTTTGAGGGTAAAGTCATTGTTTTTGTCTTCTAGTAGTTTGGGGCCTGTCTTCTCCTCCTTTCTGGGAAGTGGCACCCCACTGGCGAGGTTTGTAAGGGCCTTGTGACTGACCTCTGCCCCTTTGTCGTCTGTATTTGCCCCTCTGTGGTCTGTCAGAAGCTGGAAAGGACCAATTTTTTGTTAGCCAATTTCTGCTGAAACGAGGGGGTTGTACCTGTAAAACACCTTGACTGTCTGCATAGACTTTGCCTTATCCTCCATTTTCTTTAAAACCTCTTCAGCTTTGACACCAAATAAGACATTCTGTTGTAAAGGTGCATCTAATAATTTTGCTTTAACATGATCAAGCAGGGTTTGTTCTTTTAACCAAGCATGTCTACGTATGACAGACCCAGTCACAGCTGCTCTACATGAAGCTTCCAAAGAATCAAATCCACATTGTAAAGTATGTTTGCCCACCTGTTCAGCTGCATGCAACAGATCCTGCATTTCCTTGAATTCAGACTGTTCAGAATGCGTGCTCATCTTTTGTTTTAATTGAGACGGTAGGAATTGCTGATATTTCAGCATGTGAAACTGACAATTTATTGCTCTCATAGCAAGAGTAGCCGAGGTGTATACCTTCTTTCTCCACCTGTCTAGTGCTCTGGAGTCCCTTTCAGAGGGTACAGGATTTTTAGCCATAGAAGCCTTAGCCCCTTTGGGACCTTGAGAAATTGTTTCTGGGTCAGCAACAGGGCTTTTATACAGGAATTTGTGTGAGTCAGGTACTCTGTAGTATCTGTCTGGTTTGGCTGGAGCAGGATGTAGAGTCTGGATTTAGACTAGATTCTAAGTAAACATCATCCACAATGTCTAAAACTGGAGGGATAGCAAGTGGTTTGTGCTGGGGAAGTAGAAGGAACTCTCGGAGCCTTTTCTTTGAGTAGGAGTAGCCCTGGCCTTCCCAGTGGAAATGTTCCCTCATGGTATGTAAAGTTTCCCCTAAGGAATAGTCTTCAGGGGGAGATGCTGAGGGGATAGAGTCTTCAGCATCAGAATCTTCATAAGTGGGAAGGGGGTAATCCTGGTCCTCAGAGGAGTCTTAGGAAATTGAAACCTGGTCAGAAGAGGCATAATCCTCTTCTCGTCTTGGCCTTTTGTCTGGAGGGGGTTGGGAACCCCTGATTAGGGTAATCAAATCTTCAGCCATCTTAAGCATCTGTTTCTTAGGCATGGGGCCTTGAACTGGAGACTGATGTACAGTCTTTTTAGGTTTAAATGGAGTTTTAAGCTGAGCATACTATTTAATGGTGAGTGTAGTCGGTCTGAAGACACCTTCTGAAGCCGAAGGTGTTTCCACTGCACCGGGTTCTGCTTCTGCTTAGGTGTTAGTAGGGCCTAATGAAGATGGCTGCGTAGGCCTAGTAGTCTCTGTTTGAGAATCTGAAGCCGTCTGGGGCTCCAATTCTGCGGTCGTCAGGGGCTGCGTAGGCGCCTCACTGAAAACTGGAGAACCGGCGACAGGCCCAGCAGAGGCCTCGGAGTCTGGCCTGGTTCTTGGCTGTCTGTCCCTATCTTTGCGTTTTTTATGCATGCCAGTCGTCTGTTGCTCCGACGGCATGGTATAATTAAATTTCCTACCGAAGTAGTGTTGTGCGAAATCAAAAAGACGCTTGATAGTACGTTTATTGAACCTAGCACAAAACAGACAACCAGTGACGTCATGGTCTGGGCCTAGGCAAGGAATACAATAAGAATGACCAGTGACGTCATGGTCTGGGCCTAGGCAAGGAATACAATAAGAATGGAAGTCCTTATGAGGTGTTTGCTTCCCACAAGACATGCAATTGTTAACTTTTTCTGAGATCGGTCTGAGGCAAGAAAAGGTTCCCCAATGGGGTACTTAGCTTTACTGAAGACTTCGGACTGAAATTCGATTCGAAAATCTCAGGTGTCGGCCAACCGGCACTTGCGAACTGCTTCTGCTTCGGGCACCGCGCGGCAAGAAAGACTGAAGAAAATGGCGTTGGATGCCTCTTGTATACCCCTGGCGCACTGATGTCAGGGAAGACAGCAACCGATGCCGGACCAAGACTTTGGAACTCAGGCCGACTGCGGGACCGCCTGATGGCAGGATAACCCAAGTGTGATGACTGCAGCAGGGTACACGATGAACATCTGGGAAAGAACCCAGAGACTTTTTAAACCATATTTTCTTCCCACTACGCTGGCTCCTTGAAAAGGCCTCTGAGGGGGACAAAATGCAGGTAAGTGTATCCTTTACTGACCGTCCAAAGAGTGAAGAGCCATGAAAGGGGGCATTTGTAAAGCCTCAACCAGGCATGTCTCCTTAGGGCTATGCCTGGTCCGGCTGTTTGTGAGGTACCTTTTGCAGTGTTGGAAATCAACCTCATTGATGAGTTAGCTAAAGATGCGAGAGTCGACAATTGGGGAGAGACTTTACTAATGTCCTTTGACATGCACTCAGAGACAGAACTGGTAACCTCCATGCACTCAGAGACAGAACTGGTAACCTCCATGCACTCAGAGACAGAACTGGTAACCTCCTTGACCAGATCTCTTTGAAGATGCAAAAAGTGTGTCAAACAGCTTAGCGCTCTCAGCAAAAAAGTTGCTGAGGTGTATACATGCTTTCCATGTCTATCAAAGGCCCAGGACTCATTGTTCAGGGGATGGACAAAGGAACCCTGCTCTGCTAGCTCATTCTTTGTGGCTGCTGACACTATGATGGCATCAACTAGAATACCTTTACTCCAGTGGGGGAGATCTGATGGAGGACTCGAGAATTTTGTCAGCACACTTGGAAATAGGCTACACGGCATCAGGTTCCTTCCAAGCCTGGGGGTGGACCAAATCAATAAGCTTGTCCACTTGGTAGGCACAACCAAGATGCAGATGGGCCCATCCTGAATGTCTCCAGAAACACCGATTCTTCAGAAGGTTGGGCAGACCATCTACCCTTGCGCTTTAGGATCTTTAGGATATCTCCTAAGGAGATATCATCAGGTGTTGATCAAGAATTCCCTTCTCCCTCATTGAGATCGGTGTCTTCTGTCAAAGACTCCAAAAGGGAGTTGACATGCTTCCTCTTGGACGTCTTCTTCTGATGCACCTCCTCTTTGGGGAAACTCAAGGGAAGACTCGAAAGAGGAAAGAGCCCCTACTACAGTGGGGGGGGGGGTTGGAGGATGTCCTGGACGGGCTGACCTGGGACAGGATAAATGGGACCAAGGCTCAGACCAAATGAGGACTACATAGGTTCAGGAGGAAGAGGAGATACATTTCTGGGTCTGGAGAATGCCCCTTCTGTTACCTGGAAAACAGACAAACCCTGAGATCCACCCCCCCTTCACCTCAGAGCCAAAGCAATAGAAAAGAAGATACCACTCCACATTCACGGCCTCCAGACATCACTGAACTCAAACTGTCAACGAACCAACCATGTCTGAGCAGAGTCCACCCCAACCACCCCTGGAGCCAGCACAGATCTCTTAGGTCAGAGACCCACCTGATCAGACACTATCAGAGCCGAGCCAGTCTGAGACACTGCCAGATTAGAGGAAAGCAGTATACTCAGCTCAGACGGCTCTCTCTCAGGACATCTGAATCCTGGGGTTTGGAAGTGGACTGTTAGATTGGATGAGGAATCTCAAGAAATGGAGATGGTCTCATAGATACAAGATGAGGAGAGGGTAACAGCTCTATCTTTATCTGAGCCTTGAGCAAGTTCTGCATCATCCTGTCCATGTCGGAGCGGGGCAGCCTAGAAGACACCGAGGAATGGATAGACCTCATAGAGGAACAGATTTCTCTTGCTTCAGCGTATGGCTCAGAGACCTCTGCTCAGATAAGGTGAACTCTGAACGAAACCCCCCCCGCCCCGACGAATCCAAAGACAACCTAGGAGGTGTGCTATTTGGATCAGAGGTAGGTCAGATCTGAGAAGGCTCAACTTTGGGAGTGAACAGTGCTGGCTCTGAAGTACTACTCTGATCCAAAGGAGACCTGGCCTTCCTTGGATCTGATGACGACGGATCCATCAAATTTCTTTTCTTTTCCAGAACTGGAGTAGAAGCCCTTAAAGAGACTGGAGGTACCCTTTTCTTTAGCTCCTTCGAAGCACCTGGCTTTGCAGAGTCTTGGCTCGATGAAGGCAATAGTCTTAAGAATTAACTTATTGCAGCGATCCACTAAAGCACCAGGGATAAAGGTTGCACACACCTCACATTACTGCTCCAAATGAGCAGCACCCAAACAGTACACACACTTGCTGTGAGTGTCTGAATGAGGAATGTTGTGCCCACAAGAGACCTACCTCTTAAAACCGATAGGCTTGTCCACCATTGAGCATGCCCACCCACACATGCACAGTAAAGCAAAAACCCATGCGCACACAACCACAGCAGCTACTGAGAAGCAGTAGACCAGCAAGAAACCACTCACACCACAACAGTAGCTGCTGAAAGGCAGTAGTAAGCAGCTTTAACATAAAGGAATGTTAGTGAGGAAGGAAGGACATAGGCCAATAGCTATATGGGAGAGAAAAACGAGGGAGGCAGAAAAAACACAGCCCTAACACTCAAAGAACTCTGAAGAGAGGGAGAAGAGGAATAGAAAGGGGTATAATAGAGTTTAGGCAGGAAATAAGGCAAAAAAAAAAACCCATATGAAAAAGATACAGTAATAGCACTTAACTGAAGAATTAGCTCAAGATCAGCATCTCCACATCTGTCCAGATCCGAGTAGCTGGGGGAGCTGCAGGGCATTATGTGAGTGGAAGGAGCTCAAGATTAGTAGCATCTGTCTTTTGGAACAACCGGCTCGCATCTGTTATCAGATCCAAGGACCCAATGGTGAGGAATAATGAAATGGACAACATCAGATCCATATTTTTGTGGACATAAGATTAAGTATTTAGTGCATGGATTAAAATGGCTGCTGAAGAGACTAAACCATAAAATACAAAAATTAAGAAATGGGAAACTTATTTGTGGATATGGTTACCAAGATACAAAAACAATAAAAATGTTTTTAGTCTTGCATATGGGTCAGGAATACTTTTATCAACCCGAGGAGAAGTTGTAGACAATAAAGAACTGAAGGAATTTTTCTGGAACGGAAAGAGTAAGAATTAATTGGGATAAGTAGATTCTTCCAATAGAAAAAGTGGTTTGGATTTACCAGATATGAAGGGATATTTCAGCAGAAGGTTATAATTCAAAGTGGAAATGGATGATGATGCAGCAAGGGGAAAATTCAAAAAACAGAGTTGGATTTTTGATGCAGATCCTTAAGGAGAACAACCACAATACAGACTATTATATTCATGAAGTAGCAGAAAGTATTCTAAGAAACAAGCCAACATGAGAATGGAGAAATATTTTTGCCAATAGGGGTTGACTACAAGTATGGGTATAGAAAATAGGCAAGGGCGGAGGAATTTAATGGAGAAACCTGGCAAAGGATCAAAGACATTGGGAGCAACTAAATCATGCATGAATGGTAAGAGTGGGATAAGGCCAAGAAGACAGTTTTGACTGCAAGCTGGGCGTGGTCATCAATTACCCAAGTGATGTGGACATCCTCCAAGAAGGTTTCACCCAAACAAATGACTGGTGCCAGAAACATGGCCTCAAGCAGAATGGCAAAAAATGCATCATCATCCCCTTTGGGGAGAGTGACATCCCCACATATCACGATAATAACAACATCCTAAGCACGCAATCAGTCACGAGGATTTGGGCACCCAGGTTGATAGCAACCTGACTTTTGACAACCATGTTGCTGCCATTGTAAAGAAAGCTTTTGACATGGCCCACCTCATAAATAAGGGCATCTCTCATTCAAGGACAAGGAGGTCATAACATCCCTGTATTCTTCCCATACAAGGCCAATTACGGAGTACAACGGCCCCTTCGGCATGTACCTCACAAAGCACATGCAGCAGCTGGGGAGACCACAGATGTTCTTCACCAAGAGAATCCAGGGCCTCAAACATCTGCCCTACACAGATAGGCTAAACGCCCTACTCCTCTACTCATTTCTATCCCTCTACTCAGTTTCATACAGACTCCTCAGAGGGGACATCTGTCTGGCACACAAAGCAATCTCGGACTCCACCCTGATGGACTGCTGCATATCCACAAGTCAAGCTCCACTCGAGTAACCCACACACTCGACCTCAACCTGGTCTCAGACATCAAAAGGACTTGTTGGTGGGACAGATGTGCATCCCAGAGACTCTCCCATCTGTGGAATAGACTCCCTCTCCACATCAGTACCTCTTTATCCCTTTTTAAGTCTAACCTACATAACTGTATGGGAAACAAGAACTACACCTCTGGGATTCCACCCGTGCCCCTGCTGGACAGGGGATTTGGCTGTTGACTTGTCTAAACATGGGCTAAACTCTGGGCTAGGCTTATAAGAGCCTTAGGGCCAATAGTCTAGTAACTTCCTATGAATGCAAGCTACAGACTGCCTTCCCTATCAAGGTACTGACAAAGAAAAGGGATAGGGGAATTTTAAGTGAAAGGCCTGCTCTCATAGAAGTTTTATTGCATGATAACTATAACAATCAATCTGAGTGTTAGAAAAGATTGGGAAGACAGACTGAAAAACAATTCAAAATAAAATGATGGGAAGATATATGTATGGCTCCCAAGTATATAATCAAGGCCAGAATGTTTAGGACCTTTCCTTGGAAGTATTTTCATAGGTATTTTTATACCCCAAGCAGACTTCAAAGCATTTTTCCTCAAGCAGAATAGCAAATGCTGGAGGTTTCATGCTGAAGAAACAGGTTACTGGGAACACATGTTTTAGGAGTATGATGAATTGGTAGACTTTAAAAGTTCCATACAGAACACACTAACAGAAATATTGGGTGAGAACATGGCTGTAAGTAAGAAAATGAGAAGTTATGTACCTACCATAACGTTCCATGTTAGTTGTCTTCTCTCGCCTTCTTTCTTGCTTGATGGGTTCGGAGCCGATCCTCGGCTCCGACTCGGCACTTGCTAAGCTCGAGAGTCACTTTTACCAGCTCGAGGCAGCCCCATATCCCATGATGCAAGGCGGTAAGTACCCAGATCTCGTTTGATGACAAAAGGGCAATAGCACCTAGCATAATAACTTCCCAAAGGAAGAAAGGAGAGAAAAAACCTGCAGGATGGTAGAAGGACCAGCTCTGTATGGTCTTCAAGTATAACTCCTTGTAGAGAAAGGTCTGTCCAGGCCTGGGGAAGGAGGGAGGGTCAAGAAAGAAGGCGAGAGAAGACAACTAACATGGAACGTTATGGTAGGTACATAACTTCTCAATGTTAAGTTGTCAATCTCGCCTTCATTCTTGCTTAATGGGACCGTCCTAGCACCTCTATCCTGGGTGGCTCAATGGAACAGACTCTTGAGAACTGTAGAGCCAAAGCTGGCTCTGTCCCTGGAGGCCAAATCCAATTTGTAATGGGAAACAAATGTATGAGGAGTGGCCCAAGTGGCTGCTGCACAAATAGTGTCTAAAGGAAGTCTAGCTTGAAAGGCTGTAGAAGTAGCTAAGCTTCTGGTTGAATGTGCTTTTGGTTTCGAGCACAGCTGTTTTCCCTGAGCCGATAAATTTCAGAGATGACAGAAGAAAGCCATCTAGACAAGGTCACTTTTGAGACAGGAAGGCCTTTCTTGTTATCAGCATAGGAAACAAAGAGTTGATCGATTTCCTGAATTGTTTTGTTCTGTCCAAATAATATCTGAGTTGGTGGTGGACATCAAGATAATGTAATTTTTGGATCTGTTTGAATAGTTTGAAAAATACAGGAGATCAATGGCTTGATTCAAATTAGTCTTTGAGGCGACCTTAGGCAAAAAGGTCGGATTAGTTCTCAATGATACTCTGTCTTTGTGGAAGACCAAATAGGGGGGGAACAGATAGAGCATGAAGTTCAGACACCCTCCTAGCTGATGTAATAGCAACCAGGAATAAAGTCTTCCATGAAAGAAATTTCAGGGAACAAGAAACAGCTGGCTCGAAGGGGAAGAATCAAGGATGTCAGCACTAAATTTAGGTCCCATTGAGGAGGAGGACTCCTGACTGGAGGCTTCAGGAGGAAAATTCCTTTCAAGAAGGCTTTACAAAGCCTGTGGGACATAATGTTGTGATCTGCGAACCCGACATGAAAGTTCGAGATAGCAGCCAACTGAACTTTGACTGTGGAAGAAGAGGAGCCATGAAAAATCTCCGCTAAGAAATCCAAAACTGCTTGAACTGGAGCAGTGAAGGGATCAATATTCTTGGCTTTAGCCCAACAAGAAAAACGTTTCCATTTGCTAGTATAAATCCTCCTGGTAGAGGATTTTAAGCTACTATGATGTCTCTAACAGGGTTAGAGATCATAGGAAGCCTGGCTAAGGAAGGAAGTGGAGCAACCATGCTGTGAGGTTGAGAGAAGGGATAGACCGGTGCAGCTGACCGGATTGGTGAATCAGAAGATCTGGCACTGGGTCCAGATGCCACGGCTGCACCAAAAGGTGATGATGAAGGAACGGAAACCAAATTTGTCGAAGCCAATAAGGAGCAATGAGAATCAATTTGGCTCTCAAAACGGTTGCTTTCTGGATAACTTGAGGGATCAGAGGAAATGGAGGAAAGGCATAAAGAAGTCCCTGGGGCCAATCCTGGGTCAGAGCGTCTCTGGGGGGATGGCCTGGCAGTGGGAAGAGAGAGAAGAAGTCTGGGCATTTGCTGTTTTGGGGAGCAGCAAAAAGATCGCAACATGGGCGACCCCATTCCAGAAAAATCTCTTCCACTATAGATTGTTTGAGAGACCACTCGTGAGGCATGAGAATAGCTCTGCTCAATCTGTCCACTAAAATGTTGGTTTTCCCAGGGATATGCATTGCTACCAGAAACCGATGAGAGGAGATCGCCCATTGCCAAAGTCTGAGCGCTTCTCGACACAAGGGGTAGGACTTGGTTCCGCCCTGTTTGTTGATATACCAAACTACAGACATGTTGTCTGTGTGGACTGCAATTGTCCCTAAGGGAAGAAAGTCGTTGAGGCCTTGCAACGTTAAAAGCACTGCTCTCATCTCTAGGACATTTATGTGCAGGTGGTATTCAAAGGTTGCCACCATGAACCATCCTGCCCTGATAATGCACCCCCCACCCGATCAGGGAGGCATCCGTAGCGACAGTGGCTACCGGGGATGGGGGTACAAAGTGTCTGCCTTGGTGAATCTGGGGAGAAGTGATCCACCAAGCAAGATGATTCTTGCAAATCTGTGTCACCAGTATTTGGTGACGTGGAAGTTGTTGGTAAGACCACTGAGTGAACAACATCCATTGAAGAAGGTGCATATAGAAGCGAGCCAGGGGAAGAAGGGTAATGGCCGCAGCCATGAGGCCTAACACCTTTAGAACCATTCTGGCCTGTACCTTCTTGTTGGCTAGAATGATCCTGACGTGACTTTGAATGTCTGAGATTCTTTGATCTGTAAGGGTAGCTGACATCCGAACAGTGTTTAAGTTTGCGCCTATAAAAGTAATAGACTGGCAGGGCAATAAGGAGGATTTTTCGGAGTTGATCGAGATGCCCAATTGAGAACAAAGATTTATTGTGTAATCCCTGGCTTGAAGAAGCTGATGCCTGGTGGTGGCTGAAAGGAGCCAGTCGTCGAGATACGGAAACACCTGGAATCCTTGACGTCTCAGGTGAGCCGTGACCACTGCCATACATTTGGTGAACACTCTGGGGGCTGTAGTGAGACCAAAGGGCAGGGCTCTGAACTGGAAATGACTGGACCCCAGCCGAAAGCGGAGAAATCTCCTGGAGCATCTGTGAATTTTTATGTGATAGCACGCATCCTGAAGATCTATTGAGCACATCCAGTTGTCCTTCTGTAAGAAGGGCAGAATTGACTGAAGAGTGACCATTGAATCTTGTCTTCCTCACAGACTTGTTAAGTCTGCTGAGATCCAATATTGGTCTCCAGTCTCCCATCTTTTGGGGACCAAAAGAACCTTGAGTAGATTCCGGCTCTGAATGATCTGTTGTAACTGGCTGAATGGCTCTTTTTGCAGTAGTTTTAAGACTTCTAACTCTGCAATTTCCCTTGACCGGGTGGTACATCTGGAAGGGAATTTGAGTGATAGAAAGGACTTTCCTCGAAGAAATTTTGTAACCCTCGGATATGATCGACTGTACCCATCTGTCTTGAGTGAGGGAATGCCAGGCTTCTGGGTACAGCGATAGTCTTCCCCCGACTGCCTCCAAGGATGGACAGCGGGCAACACCTCAGGGATGCTGAAAGGGCTTGTCAGAGAGAGGCTCTCTGCTTCCCTGGTTTTGTGGACCCCTCTGCCTCTAGAGCTGCCTGTTATTGTTACCCCTCTGCCTCTAGGGGTAAACTGACCACGTGAATCCGGCGTGACTCATTGGGATTTGCGGAACCACATTTTGCCACCCTTCTGCCCTTTGGGGTAAGGTCTAGAAGGGGTGGAAAACGGACCCGGCAGAAAGAGTCTTGCCGTCCTGCTCACACCTGGTCAACGTTTCCTTCACTTGAGGGCCAAACAAAGCTGACCCATCAAAGGGAGAGTTTGTGAAGGACGCCTTAAAGGGATCTGCAATTACAGAGCCGCATCCAGGCTTGCGTCTAAGAGCCACACCTGTACCTGCGGCCCTACTCCCATCTGCAGCATATATCAGTCGCATGGAGGAGTTAGCAATAGAATTAAGGGTTCCTAGCTGCGAAGCAATTTTTCCTTGAGCCCCTGCAGCTGTAGGATCCTGTACTACTTCACCTAGCTCCTTAAGGATATCCCTGGAGTCTGGTGAAATGACATAGGTAGTTCAGCGAACGATAGCAAAGGTCGCTGAAGAGAACATCCACTTACCATACCTATCCATGGTCCTAGAGTCCTTATTAGGAGGATGGACAGCGGAAGGATCTGCAAGTTCCTTCTTAGTGGCAGCCACCACCATGGCATCAGCAGGGACACCTTCGTGAGGAATTACTTGTCCGACGGGCAGTAATAAATTTAGAAGGCCTCCTAGGGACTGGCTCTACAGAGTCAGGAGCAGCCCACGCTTCGAGCAATAACCTGCATAAGGGGGTCGAAGGGGAGACACCCAGGAGGTGGAGGGCGAGATCCAAATGCCTCCAGGTATACCGACTCATCCTCAGAGGGATTATTGGTGGCCAGTTTCCCCTCTGTCTAAGGAGTTCTAGGATGTCTGAAAAGAGACATCCTCAGAGGGGATCTTGGGGATCCCTCTGACTCATCTAAGTCAGTATCTGAAGTGATAGACTCGGGAGTCTACGTTTCCTCTTACAGGTCCTCTTTCGCGGAGGATCTCCTGACTGATCAGGAGAATCGGAAGAGGGTTCTTCCCAGTGGGGAAACCTGAGGCGGAGGATCTCTGGGTCCGGGAGCAAGAGAAGTGGCAGAGATATCGACAGGCACCATAGAGGGAGGAGCTAGGGAACAGACTGCTGGCTGAGTCCAGTGGCCAGCACACTCTTCATCACCTGAAGGCTCCTCCCAGGGAGGTCCGAGAGAACCCGTTCAAGAACCAGGAACCCAGGACCCACCGAAGGGAAGGCTCCGAGGCAGATGTCGGAGCCGAGCTCACCAAGGCCGAGGCCCCAAGGGGAAGAGTGGGGTCGGACAAGGGATGCCACTCACCCCTCGGAGGAGACCAGGAAGCCCGACCACCGAATCCCTCTAAGGAAGGTCTCAAGAGGAGATAAGAGTAGAGGCTGAAGGAGCAGAAGGGGGTATCTGTCCCTCAGCCGTAGCAGAAACCATTCCAAGACTCCAACTCCAAACTCTGGGGTAGAGTCAAGGAGGAACTGCAATGGGGTGTGGACTAATAGTAGTCTGTTGAGACGGACTATGTAGCATCTGGGCCAGTGCCTGTGCACTCTCTAAATCATGGTCAGAAAGCCTGGATGACCTGGATGATTGGCTCCGATGGCTCCGTTCGAGAGGAGAAGCCGAGCCGAGTATCGGCTCCAAGGACGGGACCTAGATCTCTTCCTCGAAGGAACCATTGGAGCCGGCGAAACCATGGAAGCTGTCGGAGCACAACTTTTCGCACCGACAGAAAGTTTCGATGCATCGGCTCCGGAGCCGATACAGACATAAAGTAAGGGTGTCGGAACCGTCGGGCGCCGACACGCCTGAGCCACATGGTGATCGGAACCAATCGGAGCCGACACGAAGTGGAACCAGAATCGGCACCGATAGCCATCGGTGCCGAAGGTTTGTGCAAACCAGAATCGGCTCCAGCGAGCCGATCTCGACTCTGAAAGAGTCGGAGCCGAGGCCGCAGGCTTGGACACAGAAGCCTGGGCCTTGGAAGACTTAGAAGTCTTAGATGGAGCCGACTTAGCCGGAGGGCCCTCCGGCAAGTAAACCCCTCAAAATCAGCTTATTCCTCCTTTCCTGCAGGACTCTCTGGCTAAAAGAATGACAAATCGCACAGGAGTCCTGCAGGTGGAGAGGTCCCAGGCAGTATAAGCAAGAAGTGTGACCGTCTGTCAGAGACATCTTCTGACAGCACGAGTCACACTTCTTAAAGCCTGAGACCCTTTCCTTAGACATGGTGTAAAAAACACACACACACAACACCTGTCCAAGAAAAATTACAATCTCAAAAATGAGAAAAAAACTATTCTCTCACACACACACACACCCTAACAAGGGGGGGGGGGTGGGATGGGAGAAGGCCTGACTAAAAACTTTAAAGGAGAGAGGGAATTTTAGTCAGAAAAGGAGTAAAACTAGTGTAAAACTATTAAATTTAAGTTTAAAATTAACTTTAAACTGAAAAAGGGGCAAAAGCAGTAGTGTATAAATCACTTACCAGGAGCTGGTAAAAGGAGGAACTCATCAGCTAAGCGAGAACAGATCTGGGTACTTACCACCTTGCATCATGGGATATGGGGCTGCCTCGAGCTGGTAAAAGTGACTCTCGAGCTTAGCAAGTGCCGAGTCGGAGCAGAGGATCGGCTCCGAACCCATCAAGCAAGAATGAAGGCGAGATTGACAACTTAACATTGAGCTGGTAACTGAATGTCCTAGATATAGCAAGATTAATTCTGTTGGCTGCCAAAAAAGCAGTTACTAGAAAATGGAAATCTACATCAACTGTATTTGAGGTATTGGCTATTATAAAGAGAGGAAAAAATGGAAGAATATTTAGAAAAGGGAAAGAGCAAATTACACAGAAGGAAATTGAAATTGTGGGGACAATATATGCATAATAATGTTCAGGAGAAGTAAGGTTTAAGGGAAGACAAGAATTCAGCAATTTTTTTGTAATGCTTGACTGATGATAGCAAAGAAAATATATGTGATGCATATTATATGTAAATAGATAAATGTTAAAATGGTTTGTTTCCTTTAACGTACATTTGCCTATCTCAAGTGATAATTTAGTAAAGGTGTTTTAAAAAAGGCTGCTCAGACAAGGGATTGAAGAACTATAATTTCATAGCAGCTGTACAATGCTATGGTATACATCTTCTGAAACAATGCTGAAAACATGAGCTGTGATGTACTGCAACACCTGCCACTCTGCCCCAATACTGCTCACAAGACAGAATGCCACTTTTACTAGTATCTGCAAATTAGTATCTGCAAATGATGAGAAAACAGGAGTGGCTGAGACAAGTAATCAAAACAAGGGAATCTTCAACGAAGACACCACCAAAAACATTAATACAACCCAGAAATTTCTACAACCAAAAGATTTCATAAAAAGGGTTTCTGTCACAACCACTGACCAAATTCTTTTTCCAGGAATACATTGACATAAGTGACAAGCTAACAAATGACCTTCATGGCCTCACTACATCCAAGACTGCTTTAAAACAGCACTTAACCAGTGTATGCTGCTTTGTCACTGCCAACTCTAACTAAAAGTTCCTAGCATGAAGAGATTTCATTACATCTTCACCATCAACAGTACAGTTGTGTACACTTACCATAAATGTAGATGTTAGAGTGTTATTCACTGTTGCAGTCATTACATTTGGGTAATCTGCTGGCAGGTTGCCCTCAGTCGGCCTGAATTCCAAAGTCTTGGGTCCTGCGTCAGTTGCTGTTTCCTCTTCCATGACGTCAGGTCATCAAGGGTATAAAACAGGCAGCCAACGCCATTTTCTTTAGTTTTTCTTGCCCCAGATGTCAGGTGCCCCCCAAAAGGGTAGTGTATATCTATATGAATACACTCAAACATCTACATTTATGGTAATTGTACACAACTGTACTATGTTCTTTGTGTTTCACTATTGCACTCATTACATTTGGGTAGAATCCCAAAGCTATGGATGGGAGGCTGGAGCTGAACTGCATTAAGGTTGACTATAAGGCCCTGCAGAACTGCAGTGGCAAAGCCTGCCCTGGACTTACAGTAGAGGCAAATGATAATGTTTGTAAAAGTGTGAACAGAACTCCAAGTAGCAGCCTCTAGAATGTCTTTGGTTGGTACCCCTCTGAGAAAGGCTGCTGATGTAGCTGCAGCCCTGGTGGAATGATACCTAATGCCCTTGGGCACCGGTTTGCCATGGTGTAAGTAGCAGAAACGTATGCAGTGGCTTATCCACTTTGAAATAGTATGTTTTGAAATAGCCTTTCCCTCTGATCCTGCAGCAAATGTCACTAGTAACTGCTCAGTTTTTCTTAGAGCTTTAGTAATGCTCAAGAAGAATCTTAGGTGTCTGTGTACGTCCCAAGGAATGCGGAATCCACTCCCCCTTGTTCTGTGGATTTGGATAAAAAGTTGGCAGATGAATAGCTTGGTTAAGGACCACACTGGAAACCACCCTAGGCATAAATAAAGGATTGGTCTTGAGGGACACCCTGTCTGGCTAAAATATGATAAAAGGCTCCACAGCCATGAGGGCCTGTAGCTCTGAGACCCTTCTTGCTGAAGTAATTGCCAGCAGCAGAGCCGTTTTCCATAAGAACTTTAGATCTGCAGTAGCAGCTGGTTCAAATGGAGGCAGGGTGAGCTTTTCCAACACATAACTGAGGTCCCATGCACGAATTGGTGATCTTCTGGGAGGCCTTACATTTTGATGAGAAAAGACTGGTGGCTCTGTGTTGTAATGAGCCGAGATGGCAGAGGCATGGATTTTTATTGATGAAAAAGATAGGCCTTTGTCAAGCATCTCAGTCAAGTATTGTAAAATCTGAGGAATATTTGGCTCCACCGGGTCAGTTCTTTGTGCTTGGTTCCAAGCACAGAACCTCTTCCCTTTTTCAGCATAAGATTTTCTAGTACTAGGCCTTCTGGCTTCCAAAATAACATCCATCCCAGCTTTACTGAGAGGTGTTGTTTGAATAACTACATGATCAGCCATGCTGCCAGGTTCACTGTTTGGAGCCGATTGTGCAGGATCTGATTGTTTTGCTGAGACAGTAAGTGAGGTATTTGAGGCAAGTACCAAGCTGGGAATTGAGACATATTCCTTAGGATTGGATACCAGTATTGGCGGGGCCAGTCCGGGGCAATTAGTATAACCTTTGGTTTTTCTTGTCTGACCTTTAGTAGGACCTTGGGAAGAAGAGGCAGAAGAGGAAAGGCGTAAAATGATAGGGTTTTTCCAACTGAAGGATAGGACGTCCACTTTCCATGCTTGTCTGTGATAAGTCCTTGTGCAGAATTTTTCCAGTTGATAATTCTGGGGAGAGGCAAATAGGTCTATGTCCAGGCTCCCACATTTCTTTATCATGCTGAAGACTTGTGGATCTAGTTTCCACTAGTGAGGGTCCATAAGGTTTCTGCTTAAATCATCTGCTAGAGTATTTTGCTTTCCTGGCAGGAATTGAGCTTGAAGATGTACTTGGTAAGTCAAGGCTGTGTCCCAGAGTGCCATGGTTAGTCTGAAAAGAGGGTATGAGTGCGTGCCCCCCCTGCTTGTTTATGTACCACATAACTGTGGTGTTGCCAGTCTATCAGTAGTTGTCCTGGATGAAGTAAGTCCTTGAAGGCTGTCAGGGCATTTTGAACAGCTAACATCTCTTTTTGGTTGATATGCAGGTGCATTTGTTTTGGGCTCCTTATGTCCTGAATGCATCTTCCCACCAGGTGGGCCCCCCATGTAGAATCTGATGCATCTGTTGTTAAGGTTTGGCTGGCAGGGGGTAGAGTGAAAGCCCGTCCCATGTTTTGGTGACATGCCTTTGCCCACCATAGAAACTCCTGTTGTAGGCAGAGAATAAGTGGAATCACTGTTTCCAAACTGTGACAATGTTGACTCCATAAACTTTTTAGGTACCACTGTAGCTTCCTCATATGTAATCTTGCATATGGAATCAGTAGAATGCAGGATGCCATGAACCCCAAAGCCTGCAGAGTTTGTCTTGCAGATAAATGGTTTTTTGTTGCCATCAGTTTGAAGTAGTCAGTTGCCTTTGTTTGTTTGGCGTGAGGAAAGCCATCTGGGCAGTTTTTTTCAAGCTTGCACCCAGGAATGTTATCATTTGAGAGGGTACCAGTTGTGACTGCTTTTCATTTATTGTGTAGTTAGAAGCCTTTTCACAAATGCCAGATGCTGAAGAAGAATGTCCTTGTTCTCTGCTTGAATGAGACACTCATCCAAGTAAGGATAGATCTGTATACTTCTTTGTCTGCAAAATGCAATTACTGGTGCCAGGCACTTTGTAAAGACCCTTGGCACAGTAGATTAGCCAAAGGGCAGTGCAGAGAATTGGTAATGCATAAATCCAGCCTTGAAACGGAGGTATCTTCTGCACAATTCCCTTACTGGGATAGGCAGGTATGCCTCTTCTAGGTCTAATGTCACCAGCCAAGCGTTCTTGCCCAGCATGGGCAGAAGCTGCTGCAAAGTTAGCATTTTGAATTTTGGAATGTCCAGGTATGTGTTCAGAACTGATAAATCCAGTATTGGGCGCCAGGCCTTGTCTTTTCTGGGTACCAAGAACAGTCTTGAATAAAACCCTTGTCCTTTTTCCTGTTCTGGTACTGGCTGGATTGCCCTCATATCCATGAGGGACGTAACTTGTTTCTGCGCCTCTGCCCATTGATTTTTTTTGGCAGGTCTGGCCAACCATTTGCAATTGGCAAAGTGTGGAAGTGGAATCTGTATTCCTGAGATACTATGTTTAACACCCACTTGTCCTGGGTTATCAACTGCCAATTTTGAGCATAAAGTGCTAATTTTCCCCCTAAGGGTGCTGCCAAGTGCTTGGTGATGGTAGAGGGAAGTCATTGAGACTTTTTACTGTAGGGTTGCGCTTTATTTCCTCCAGATTTGGAGGTAGAAGCACCCCATTGCTTTGACCTGTAAGAATCCTGTGACTGGTATCTAGAACCTTTAGGGCACCTGGATTTGCCCCGTTGAGATGTCGGACACAGGAAAGGACCAATTTTTTGTAGGCCAGTGTCTACTGAATCTTGGTGGCTGCACTTGTAAGAAGTCTTTTACAGTTTGCATAGACTTAGCTTTGTCTTCCATTTTCTTTAAAACCTCTTCTGCCTTAATACCAAACAGAGTATCATGCTGTAAAGGTGCATCCAGCAATTTAGCTTTAACATGATCAGGCAAATTTTGCTCTTTTAGCCAGGCATGCCTCCTAATCACAGATCCAGTAACTGTGGCCCTGCAGGAGGCCTCTAAGGAATCAAAACCACATTGCGAAGTATGCTTTCCAACTTGTTCTGCTGCATGCAATAATTCCTGCAATTCTTTATTTTCTGCGCATTCAGAAATCAACATCATTTTCTGTTTCAGTAATCCCATAACATATTGTTGATACTTGAGCATATGAAACTGGCAGTTTAAGACCCTTATTGCCAAGGTTGCAGATGTATAAATCTTCTTTCCCCATCTATCCATTGCCCTGGAATCTCTGTCAGAGGGGGTAGGATTTTTTGCTGTTGAGGCCTTAAACACCTTTTGGACCCTGTGAAATAGTTTCAGGGTCAGCAGCAGGGTTTCTAAATAAAAATGTGTGTGTCAGGAACCCTGCAATATCTGTCTGGCTTGCTAGGAACCGGAAGTAAGGAGTCAAGCCTGACTCCGAAAACACATCATCCACAATGTCTAAAACAGGAGGTATGGCTAAAGGCCTATGCTGAGGGAGAAGGAAATCCCTGAACCTCTTTTTTGATTGAGAAATCTTGACTCTCCCAGTGAAAATGCTCTCTCAAGTATGCAAGGTTTCTCCAAAGGAATAATCTTCAGGAGGAGATGCAGATGGGATAGATTCCTCTGCATCAGAATCCTCATAGGGTGGTATAGATAATTCCTGATCAGAAGAGGAATCAGAAGAAATAGAAACCTGATCTGAAGATTCATAATCAGTTTCTTGCCTAGGCCTCTTATCAGGAGGGGGGGGTGGGAACCCCTGATCACGGTAATTAGGTCTTCAGCCATTTTGATCATCTGCTTTTTGGGCATACAGGCCTGTGCACATGGCTCATGCGTCAGTTTTTTAGCTTTAGAAGTTGCTTTTGACTTTGAAGATGGCATCGGTTTTATATAAAAATGTTGTGGCCTGAATACACCCTCAGAAGCCGGTGCCTGCTCAGTGGCTCCGGACCCATGTGAGGGAGAGACATCCGCGGGTACAATACTTTGAGAATCTCGTGGTGTGCCGGACTCCACATGGGTCTCGGTAGGGACCTGAGACTCGAATGTAGCGGGTATCAGGGGCTACGAAAGCCCCTGAGTACCGGCGAACCGGCGACTGGCTTAGGAGAAGCTTCGTCATCGGTTTTGGACCTCGACGGTCTGTCTCTGTCCTTTTCTTTGCATTTTTTGTGTACTCCGGTAGTCTGATTGTTATCCAATGACATTTCAGGATAGTTAAATCGTTTCCAAAATATTTTGAGGCAAAGATATACCGACGCTTAATAGTGCGTTAGTTAAATCTAGCACAAAACCGACAGCTAGGCACGTTATGATCAGGGCCTAGGCAAGGAATACAGTATAAATGGAAATCCTTATGAGGTATTTGCTTCCCACAAGTAATGCAATTAACTTTTACTGACATCAGTATGGAGCAAGAAAAAAGTTTCCCCAACGGGGTACTTAGCTTTAGTGAAGACTTCGGTTCTGAAACTAGAATTCGAAAATTTCAGGAGTTGGCCAACCGGCACTTGTGAACTGCTTCTGCTTCGGGGCACCGCACAGCAAGAAAGACTAAAGAAAATGGCATCGGCTGCCTGTTTTATACCCCTGACGTCATGGAAGATGAGACAGCAACCGACGCAGGACCCAAGACTTTGATATTCAGGCCGACTGAGGGCAACCTGCCAGCAGATTACCCCAAATTTAATGACTGCAACAGTGAAACACTAAGAACATCCTGTGTTATGATTTTTAGTTCGCTTCCATACCCACATGAAGAAGTCACTTAGTATATGTGGTTTATGAACACCAACACTGCTTATTTCACCCTGCAGCTCATTCCTTTTGAGCACTCTGCTTACTATAACCACTTGTGCTTAAAAGAAAATACCCAGTCGCCAATTTATTCATTCATTCATGTGCTCATTTGTTAACCAGGGTAGAGCACTAATTCAGCTACTGCTTATCACTTTGAAAATCTTGATTTATTAAATGCTTTAAGAAATAACTTATTTTAAACAGAGATCTATTACTGCAAAGTTCTGCCTAGTTATGCTTGGAGTCATTTTTTTGGCTATATTTAACTGAATCAGGCAAAAAAAAACACAAGCCTTTCATTCCACTGTATATATCCCCCCTCAAAGCCTCCTTGCCGTGACTTTTAGGTTATACTGCCAGTTAAGACAACCAACATATATCCCTCAAATGTAGACCAAATTAACATAACTGTTCAGTACAGTCCTCCTTTTACAATGCAGATGATTATGCATGACAGCTAGAATTGTAATTTAGTGATGCATGAGTTTATTTCAATAATCTGCATACTAAAAATAAGGATTCAGTGAAATCTGGATTACCTTGATAACATTAGAACTCTTACTACAGACCACTTAAACTATTTAGACCCTCAGATCATTGTAAAATGTCCCGGTCCTAGAAAAAATATACAAGTCTACTCATTTTACCATTGGCACTGTGGGTAAGCTGGACGCCTTCAGTTTTGCCTTCACTCTCTTTGAAATGTCTCGAATGTATGGCAATGCAAACTCATTGAACTGCATGGCTCCTAAATACCCAGCATGCGACTCGAATACCTGCAAAGCCTTTAAAACAAGGGAAAATTTAAAAATTAGAAATGCTGATCCAAAACATTGTCACACTAAATTCTCTAAATAATTTCAGTTAAGGTAACTAACTGAGAAGGTACATTCCACCTCCATTAGGACAGTACAGGAATAAACATTTCTAGTTGTCACAGCAGTAAAAGTAAACAAAAATAGATAGCATACAAAATTCAGTTTCTCCACAGAACACTGAACATTTTGGATGATGCATCATGAAAGGGTCATTTGTCATAACAAACCACTTTAACAAAAAGGATAAGCTACCTTTTCCCTTCATTCGTCAGCTTGCTACAGTACACACAGCCTAGACGCATCCTTTCTTACTTCTTGCCTTGCACCTTTCTATACTCCTTAAATGCCCTTTCTGCATCATTACATTTCTAAACTATTTATCACTTTTTTGGAATGGCTGCAGGTAGAGAGTATACTCAAACTTATAGCTCATTTTTATTTCCTAGTATAAAAGCAAAGACTAAATGTGATCCACTCCACTTTCTGGCCTGAAAATATAATCTTTAAACCCATTATAGAATACAATGCCCCATTTGGTATGTACCTCTCAAGACATCTGCAACAACTGGAAAGGCCTCAGAAATACCTCACTAAAAGAATCACAGGCCTAAAGCAGATGCCCTACGCTGACCGCCTTAAAAAACTCCAGCTATACTCTGTCGCATATCGTCTACTCAGAGGCGATCTCTGCTTAACATACAAGGCCATGTCAAACCCAGAGCTGTTGGACATGCTACACTTAAAGAAATCCCAATCCCTCAGAGCTACACGCTCCAGGGATCTAAACCTTGTCATCACAATAAACAAAACATGCTGGAGGGATAGGTTCCTGACCCAGAGACTCCCCAGACTCTGGAATAGATTGCCCATACATGTCAAGCAGAGTGCCTCTTTGGACCTCTTCAAGAGGAACCTTGACGTTTGGATGGGAGAAAGGAAATTCACCCCAGGGATCACGTCAGTCGCCCTGCTAGACAGGGGTCCAGGAAAGTAAATAATGTGGGAATAAATAGCCAGGGAATTGTTATGGCTAGGCTTGTATAGGCCCTAGGGCTGATAGCCTAGTACCAACCTATGAACCTATAATCTGTGCCTACTGTAAAAATTACTGATATTCCTCTAACTACATTAGAAAACGTACATGATGTGATCCACTCCACTTTCTGGCCTGAAAGTATAATCTGTGCCTACTGTATAAAATTACTGATATTCCTCTAATTACATTAGAAAACGTACATGATGTGCTCTAAAATGCTTGTCTGAACACAGCTCTGTTTTTCTCAACATGCTTAACTGGTCACAAACATTCCATGGCTTTTCTTTATCCAGTCATTACATTCGCCCATTGATTTAACGTGCCGAGAATTTTCAGTTGCATTTTTTCCTTTTATATTACCTTAAAGGGTAGTTCTTAACTGTATTTTTCTCTTACTGGACATTATAGTTCACATCTGTTAGTCCACACCTAACGATCAATCTTTACATGCATAGAGCTGTAACATTTGTATATTTTTCTTTCCACGGTACTTATTTTTTTCACAGTCAAATTACTAGTCTGCTGCCTGCACCTTAACTGAACTTGCCATCTAACTTACCTCTGTTTCTGCCATCATACACTGTCCTACAATTTCTCATCTATTTTGCCATACCCAGTTTTTTATTATTCACCACTCTTACCTCTCCTTTATTCCAGCAACCCTTCCATGTGCTGCCTCCCCGCATCCATCTCTCCATCACTTTATGATCTTGCATCTCAAGCTCCTTTTTCCATCATGTTCATCCCTATTCTTCTACCTTCTTTCATTTTTTGTGATAATTTGGTTTCACCCAACTTGCCAGATTATATTGTCATTTGTCTTTTCATCCATTCAGTCATCCTTCCTCACACAACTCTCAAAATCTTTCACAGATTAATTTCTAACTAGCTACAGCTTGCTTCCACAGTCTTCTAGCTCATATGTATTTCCACCACATAGATATAACAAGCCTCTTCCTCTACAAACCACTCTTCACAATCACCTGCTTTCTATAAACCAACTACATACCATAAATTTGATCCACTGCCTTCTACATTCTTCTTGCTGTTGTGTTGTGTCTTTTGGCTTTTCCCGGTTAGGGGTCGCCACAGCAGAACTCCGGTCCGCTAATGATTGGCAGTTGATTTTTATGTACCGAGCTGTCAGCTCTGCTGCACAACCTTCAACGAAGGTAAGCCCATTCACGCATGTCTCCACACAGAAAACGCTCTGAGAATCGAACTGGACAGCGTCTTACTGTGAGGCGACAACGCTACCACATCACCACCACCGCTACATTCTTCTTGTATTTTCAAAATTTACTATCATGCTTTACTCCCTTCCATTCCACCCCAAGCAGCCCCAAGCAGCCCTCTTCCAAACTCTCTCAGCTTTTCTAACATTACCTTCACCCAGATCCTTACAGATGTGCAGGCATTGTCCTTTTTCTCAGGCAATGTGCTTCATGACATCCTTTCCCACTTTCCCATTTCTTTCCATTTTGTTTCCCCATCATCCAAACCCCTTATCACTTCAACTATTACTTCAAATGTTCACTGCTCCAAGCCAAACATTTCCCAGTTCCTCAAATGACTTCATTTCCATTCCATCCCATCCACTCAATACATCACCCAGCCAATTCTCTCCATTTCCATCTCATATTTCCACCTCATTACTAATCCCAAACACTCACACTCACTAGTCTACGTCGTCTCATTACCTTCCAGTAGTGTTATATTCCCCGTTACCTGCACCTCCCTCCTCACTGACTCATCCAGTTCCTTCCCTATTTACCTGATTTTTAATTTCTATCACCTTGTGCCCTTCTAACCCTTAAATTTACACCACAGATGCTTTCTGAAATCTTGTTGACTCAAAATGCACAAACTTCCCCACCTCCAATCTCATTCTCTCCTTACAATCCAGAGTCTTCTTCCTATCCATATTAATACATTGAACTCTACTGTATATTTTGCCTCTGTTGTTCACTTGATCACTAAATGTTTCACTATGTCCAGAAACTGTGCCAAACAAATTATCATTCTTATTATTCATCTCCTTTTTGTGATCAAAATTTCCCTCACTGATCAACTCACCTTCTTGCATTTTTCCAGTCATGCATCACTGTCCTAGTTTCCCAGGAGTAGTACATTTAAATCTCCAACTCACTATTTCTACCCTCATAAAATGTCACCTCTAC
Organism: Protopterus annectens; assembly: GCF_019279795.1. Taxonomy (NCBI): domain Eukaryota; kingdom Metazoa; phylum Chordata; order Ceratodontiformes; family Protopteridae; genus Protopterus; species Protopterus annectens. The sequence goes on from NC_056744.1 coordinate 1,013,510,491, forward strand.
AGACTGCATTGTATAACTCCATCTATGGAACCTATAAACTATTCCAGTCCTGTCAATGGTTGTAAAGGATTCCTCTACATTCTTCAGCAATTTATATAATCATCTGCAAATAAGAAAACAAAATAGACCACTTTCAAACCCTTCTGTATTCTTACCCTCCTAGCCACCCTCAAAGAAAAAGATGCAGTGACAGAGGCAATCCTTGTTGATTCCCTGCCCACAACTAACCTTTCTAGATTGTAGTCAGTCACCTTCAGCTTTGAGCGCAGGTAGAGTGTTTAGAATTCTTGCAAATGTTACTTTTTCCACTCCTCTGCACACATTCCACCACAAGGCCTTTTCTGAAAACCCATTCCTCAGATTAAACTCCATCCATACGTTTTATACAAATCTCCAATTGTCTGCAGATCTACCTCTAATAAAAATGACATGCTTTTTCTAAACTTTTACAAAAATATTAACATTTACATTAATCAAAGAAAGCCTGTACTGTGGACAATGCCTCCCATCTCTTTTGGGAGCACTGTTAACACCACTTTCCTACAGAGTCAGTCAGCTCTTTTTGCTCTACCACCTTCTTACACAACTTTTACAACTTCTTCACGTCTAATGCTCTAACCATCACACTACAAATGTGTATATATAATGTGTGTGTGTGTGTGTGTGTGTGTGTGTGTGTGTGTGTGTGTGTGTGTGTGTGTGTGTGTACGTACGTACGTATGTATGTATATATATATATATATATATATATATATAGATATATAGATATAGATATATATATATATATATATATATATATACATGCGCACACACGTAATTTATCAGTATACTGGTGTCACCTATAAAAATATAGCAGGGTAAGGAAATGCTTGGACAGAGTGCATGAATAAGAATTAATGAAACTCCAAGATACCAAGAAGTATCAGGACATGGAAAATGATTACATTTGCCATTTTCCTAAGCTTGGTAACAGTCATGACATCACTAACCGCACAATTCTGTTCTGCCCAACAACTGTACCAAGCTGACTGTTAAGCCAATTCATCTGCCACAAGTTAAGTGCCATTAAGTCCATTTTAAAATTCATAAGGGAAGGAGGATGCTAGCCACTCTGTATGTGCTCATTAGATACAAAGTGAATGTAAGAATACACGCTTTCCACAATTAAAATAGTCTACACTTTTAATTTTTCCAAACCTTTGGAGTTTCTAATACTAGGACGGGAATGGACCCAATTCCTAAGTCAAAGTACGATTAAAGTTCATGAAATTAGTATTGTTTGAATCTGATGTCAGCCAAAAGTGCTCTTCGCAGCACTCACAATGTGCCTAGTAATGACTCCTTCAATTCATATGGAGTTACATGGATTAGTTTGTGTCCTTCGGCGTTTCCCGGTTAGGGGTCGCCACAGCGGAATTCCGGTCCGCTAATGATTGGCAGTTGATTTTTACGTACCGGCTTGCCAGGCCTGATGCACAACCTTCAACAAATGTACGCCCATTCACGCATGTCTCCATGCAGAAGACGCTCTAGCTGAGAATCTAACCGGACAGCGTCTTACTGTGAGGTGACAACGCTACCGCAGCACCACCACCGCAGTAATCAGTTACATGGATTAGTAACATATATAAATACGATTACAGATTTTTATAAGACCCATTGCTCCAACTACTATTAGAACTGTCTGGGTATCTTCCGTCCACATTCCTCTAGTTTCTGCCTGCAGATCCTGATATTTTATGACTTTGTGTCTCCCTGTACACAAGACACTATAGTCACTGGGTGTAGCAATTTCAGTGATCAATGCTACTTTTGTCTTTTTTCGTGGATCACTATATCCGGTTTTCGAGCATCTATCTTCTGAACTGTTGGTAATGGGTGATCCCATGTGATATAAACCATAATTGTTTATGATGCTTTGTGGCTCATGTTTCCAACGTTTTTCAGCCACTTCAATACCATAATGTTTGCACAATCCCCAGTGCAACAGTCTTGCCACATTATTATATCTTTAAGTATATAGTCCTTCTGCTATTAGTATGGTCACAACCAGCAACGAGGTTTGCGACTGTTTCCAATTCAGTTTTACAAAACCTACATTTTTGTTTTACAAAACCTACATTTGTCTGTTTCTCCCACATGTTCAATGGACTTTGTAAAACCAGCCTGTATGTAGCCCACTATCTTGGGCTGCCAATATTATCCTTGAATCTCTTGGTTTGAATTAGCTTCTCCTTGACCATTCCTGTGCTCATTCCTGATCAACATGAGGTTCTTCCAGAAATTTTGGAATTTGCAATTATATTCATGCTTTTTCCACATTTCTTGCCTTCTCATCTGGTCCTTCACCTTAAATTCTTTCTTTTGATTTTTGGCACATTCAGTTGCTGCCTGATTTTTTACCTACTTCTGGGATTGATTTCCATTCCTGCTTGACGCCAATAAGCTTCTGCTAAATTGAGCAGAGAAGTAATCTTGGACTTATTCTCCTCATGTTTCAAAACTTTCACTACATTTGGGTCTTGTGAGGTCAGCAGATATGTGGAGTCCTACGATTGCGGATCTATACATATAATCAATTTCAAGGAGGCCCATCCCTCCCTCAGAACGGGGAATATATAATCTTGGTATACACCGATTTTTATAAATCATTTGGTCAACATGAAGCATCCTTCTTGTTTTCCTATCTAATCTATCCAACACGTTTTGGGGCCAATCAATCACTCAAACTGTAAGTTAGGAAGAGCAAATTGATTTATAGCTTGGATTTTGTTCCTAGATGTCAACGCCATTTTCAGAATTAAAGTCTTCTAAAGTATTCCTTACTAAGGTTTATTCACTTTTGTTCATGTTTTATTGTTGATCCTTCATCAATTCCCAAATATTTATACACTCCCTCTTGCTCAAGTTCTTCTATATCACATTCTTGGCTCAAACTGATGTTTTCCTGGTGCTGCAGTTTTCCTGCTTTAAAGGTTGCTTTTGCACTCTTATCAAGACCAAATGTCATTCTTATATCATCTGAAAAAGATTTGACAACCTGCAGCTGTGCTTTCTGTTCATCTGATGAGCTATACAGTTTTAAATAGTTTGACAAAGAGATGATGAGAAGTCTTTATACTTTTTTTTTTTTTTTTTAGGAGCCAAATTGTAGCTATGGCCTAAGTTAAGTAAACAGCTTACTGGGTTAATGGCAAGGCAGAATAGCAACGGTGACAGAGTCACCCTGGAATATCCCCTTTTGAATTTCAGGTTCACTCTTAAGGAGGAGCATTGTTTTGCCTGTTCCGTTCGGGGTGCGCATATAAAAGTAGTTCTTACTCATGGCTAAATCCGCATGCAAAGACATTAATACTTTTAACCAAAAGTTAGTTACTGCCATCTGGGCCTGGGGTTTTCCATATAGAGGCTTTTCTTAACTTTGTCTCAAGCTCTCTGCCTGTTACTTCATCCCATTTCATATCCTGCACCTTTAAACTTCTTATTCTTTCTTTTACTTCTTCTATTAGTGTAGCATCTTTGCTATGTTTCACAACACTTCTCCAAAATGTATCTACTTCCTCTCTTTTTTTTGGCGGTCTTTCAATTTCTTTTACCTTCTTTTCCAATTCTCTATAAAACTTTTTGGGTCAAACTGCTTATTTTGTACTTTTCCTTTATATTACAGTATATGTGTGTGTTCTAAGTTTTTCTGCTTGCGCTGAAATGTTTAGTTTATTTGCAATAGTGCATGATAGATCCTAGTCTGTTCTAATAATGTGCATTGCTTAATCACATTTATCTTTTAGTATTTTTGCTGATCTGTTCCCTCTTCTATAGTCTTCCAAGAGTGATACTTCTTGTCTTAATTGCTTTCTCTGTTCGATATTTCCATAATGGTACTCGATTTCTTCCGTTCCTTTCCTTCACTACCCTGTGTTCTTTTGGTAGAACTTCATCAGTTATTAATTTAGCAGCACAATAATATATCTTGTTTACTTCTGTTAATATCACATGGATCTCTATGGGCAGTTCTGAATTACTGCATTCAATTGTTTTATCAGACTTCTGTCTGACTTTTGGAGTTTTACTGACCTTCTGCAGTCTATTTCTCTCATCTATCCATGTCTATTAAATCAAGCAACTCTTCTCTTAACTTCCATAATACTGAAAAAACGACTACAGGCAGTTCCAGGAAACAGAATTTAATCCACAGAGACAGTAATGTAAGCACTTTCGTCTTTATTCCGTGAGCAAGACTTCTTCAGACAAACAAAACTTGTGCAAAGTGCAGCCATTTAAAATGTCACGTTAACATCAATTAACTTCTAAAAGCAGAAGCTACAAATGTTTCAAATCATTTAAATGTAAATACGGATTTTAAAATATATGTATACGATTTGCGTTCTCTATCTTGTGTATTAAAACTAAGGAGCTTGCAGAGTTAACTGAATGTAATTTTTGTACTTTTACCTTTTGTATTTCTATATACCTCATACTTTTTTGCATTTCAATTTGTAGCGAAAATATACATATATTTTAAAATCACTCCATTTTATTCTTATACATTAGTATTTAAGTGGACAGTCTAGGTGATGGTGGGTTTAGGCTTATAGTATTTGTTTTAAAATGACTTGCATATACTTTGCAGATTAAGTAATTTCTTGTACAGTTTTTAAAATAGGGTCATCTTTAATATGTAGGTTTACACTCAGTATTGCACATATTTATTCATTTAGTATTCAGTTTACATTTAAATGATTTTAAACATTTGTAGCGTCTGCTTTTAGAAGTTAATCGATGTTAACATGTGACATTTACATTTGTAGCTTCTGCTTTTAGAAGTTAATTGATGTTAACATGTGACATTTTAAATGGCTCCACTTTGCACAAGTTTTTTCTGCAGAAGTCTTGCTCAGGGAAGCAAGACAAAAGTGCTTACATTACTGTCTCTATGGATTAAATTCCGTTTCCTGGAACTGCCGTGCTGCCTGTAGTCGTTTTTTCAGTATTTTGGAAGCTAACCCTTCTCTTCGCTCATTTTCTTCCAAACTGAGGTCACATCCCTTGTTTTCCATTTCCTGCGGGCATTCTATAGAAAGTTCTATAGCATCTTCCTGTGGCACCTTCTCTTCAATTTCATCCTGTGCCATCTGTTGCTCCGTCATATAACTCACTGGCCTATCACTCCTCAACATTGACTGCATCAGAGTTCCCTGTTCCTTTCCTTGCTGTCTAGCTTCAAATGAATGTTTATACTGATTTCCGGTGGAAGGTTCCAAAATATCTTGATAAAGGACCTGACCAATGCTTCCTGTTCCACTGGCTTCCCCTTAATTTGGATATCCATTGCTCTATCCTGTTGTGGTACTTTCTGCATTTGATTTTATACACTGAATCCTTCACTTTGTAAGTACTCCATAAGCTCAGTTTCTATTTCTTTAACTTCATTACTTATCTCATTTTCGTCAGTCTTATTTTTTGTATTGTAAAGTTTTCTATGTCCAGATTCCTTTGCCCATATTTCTCTTCAAATATCTTTGGCGCTGCTCTTTTTATATTGGTTAGTTTTGCTTTCGCCTGTGCATAAATATTGCCTAATATTAAATCTCTCTCTTTCCCATGTCCAGATTTCTTCTTCAGCTGTTTCCTGATATTCATGTTTCTCCTAACTTTGGGGACTAACTCCATCATGCAGCGAGTGTGTTGTATGAACAACTCACTGTATCTGCAGATTTCCAGCATATTAATGTTCCAGTAGTGCTCCTTATTTATGGGATTTGCTGGATGCAGATGTCAGACTTCCAGATGTAAATTCTAGAGCTTTCTTACAGGTCTCTATGACACAAGCTTCTCACTGAAAAAAAAAAAGATCCTGGAGAAATCCAAGTATAACCCACTAAATCCACTAGTAAGAGGATCAAGTTAACCATGGCCATGTAATGAGCCCATGTCATGGAATGAATGGAGTTTAGGCTGCAGTAGTGATCGCCTACTCAAACATCTACTGTTGCAGTGTGCTGCTCACTCAGTTGTACTATGGCCATTTTAGGGATCACTGCTGCAGTAGTTCACTCATTCCTGGAAGGAAACCAGAGGAGTTTAAAGGAATACTTTGAGAAGTGCAGAGCACTCCCATGCAGGGCAAGAAACTGCAAAACTTACTCTGCTACTAGACTGGATGTCCAGCAAGTAATGCTTAAAAAAGTGTGGACTGAGATTCATGCAACTGCCTCACATATTTCCTGAGCTGACATTTTTGAAAAATGCTGCAGCCATGGATGATACATTGGAAAGGTTTAGCCTAATAGCAGCCCTACTGTTTTGTTGCAGGACTGACAATATAATACAATGAAGCTGACCAACCATCTGAATTTTATTTCTAGTTAGAGACTGAAGCACTGATTTCTCTTCCAGGCAAAAAGATGACAAGTTAGTATTTTGCCTGATTTCCATGTGCTCAAAAGATGCAAGACCCTTTCCTCCTTGTTCTGTGGATTAGGGAAGGTGGCTAATCACAGTCTGGTTCAGTGCCATCCCAGAAACTGCTTTTGGCATAAAAGGATGGACTGCTCCCAAACTGAACCTATTCTTACAAACACTGTAGAAAGCTCCTGACACACAAAGGCCTGCAGCTCCTCTGGCCAAGGGATGGCTACAAAGAAGGCAGCTTTCTAGGACAGGAATTTAGCAATTCTGAAACAACTGATTCAAAGAGATCCAGTTTAAACTTTTGGAGTACAAAATTCACGTCCCACAAAGGTACCACTGGTCTCCTAAATGGTTTCATATAATGCACCCCTTTCAAAATGATGACGCTGGTTCCATAAGCAAGAACAATGCAATGGTAGAAAGATACACTTTAATCATACTGTAATGCTTTTTCACCCCATGACATGCACCATATAGAGACTTATTCCTCTTAGTTACATATGATTTCCTAGAGCTACTCCCTTTGGCTTCCTGCAAGATCTTAACACCCTGCATCAGGCTGAAAGAACCCATGCTAGAAGATTTAGTGTCCTGATGCTTGGGTGCACACGGGTTCAGACAGAAGGAAAAAGCATAGAGACTGTCCCACCATAGAATGCTGAAGGCATCTACTGTTTTGGACTTCAAGCTTGGGAACCTGAAACAAAACATTACATTTTTTTTGTTGTTTTTACCCAAGGTAAACAGGTCAACAGATCTCACTGCTGGGAGAGCTCACAAAACACCCTAGGATCCAGTTTTCATACACAACTGATGTCTGCAGACTTCCTGTAGGCAAGTGAAGGAAGGGTTGTATTGCTGCTTGACCAGCAGACTTAGTATGCACATATGGTAGCATGGACTAAAATCAACCTGCACAGCTGGCAAGAGTGGAAGCCCCCTTGATGGCCAACTTGTTGGTTGTCACATCTCATCACTCTGGTGTTGTCTGCAATTATCCTCAGTGTCCCTAGTTTCATCTCCAACCTTTTAGCCTTTAAAGGCCAGTAGAACAGCCATAATCACCATCATTTATGCAGTTGTGTCCATTCCTGAACAGGTACACCAAATGCAACTCCCATGCAATGTATCCATGGTTATGATCGGGTTCCCCAGATTAAAATCTGCCTATATAGCCCATCATGACAATTCTTTTTTAATCATTGGGAGAGTGATGCCCAAGTGACTGAAGGGATGACAATATTGTTGTCAAAGGCTCCTCACATACCAATGAACTTTATCATACACTGCCTGGCCAGGGACAACATAAGGATGGAGGTAAATGTATAGCCTACTGCTACCTGCATTTCTCATGGCTATGAACACCTCCCTTCATAGTCAGGGTTTAAAAAAACATAAGTCTCGAGTTTCTTCCCCAGGCAGAAAGATATAAACCCGTTCCATGTCCAGCAATACTCCCAAGATGACCCTTCTCAATGTTCATGAATGCTCACATGACAACCTCAGGTCTCCAGCTTCCAGCCGGATTGCTTTTCAAAAGTTGAGTGGAAGTCCAAACTGGACAAAGTGAAAACGGTTACAGCCAAGACCTACCCCATCTCCACTAGTAAAGGGACTTGGATGAGGCAGTTATATCCATGAAAGGGTAAATACAGATTACCAGAGTCCCCATGGAGGTGAAAACCAAGCAAAGCCTCTGGCAAACACCTTCTGTACAGCTGACAGGCAAAATGGAAGGAAAGGTTTGTATATAAAAAGACAGGCAACCTTAAAGTCAAGGTCACCAACATGACCCCCAAGCAGACTAATGGGAGCACGGTCTGTAGGATGAGCATTCCGAACTTCTTGACTTCGAGAAACTGATCAACTTTGATAAATCCAAAACCCTTCCTTACTAAGAAGACTGCTACAGCAAAGATACTTAACCCTGTGGGTTATGTTGTGTTTGTTTTATTTTATTTGTTTTACTCATCATTTAAATGGGTAAACGAACTGGTCCAACAACCTTTTTCAGCCACGACCCAGGTGATTTGGCATATAGACAAATCGCATAGTATTGTAAATTATGCAACAGAAGTAACATAACAAATGACAGCAGACATTTCTCCTTGAAACTGTGCCAGTGGGTACCACAGGGCAACTTTGTTTTAATTTCCATTTAAACTTCTCATGTTAAAGCTATAAATGATTTTGAAAAATATGAAAATGATTTTGAAAAATATGAAAATTAGTGTGCCATTTAATTTTAGTTCCACTGTAAACTGCTTTTCTGTATAACCACACCTTCAAAATACTGACAAGTTGGGTATTAGAAAATTAGACCATGATTTACACATACCTGCAAAGCTTTCTAGACAAGCAAACAGAATGCATCTAAAAAGAAGAGCAGCTTTTTTTAATATATAAACAGTTGTTTCACTACTGCATCGTTACTGACATTTTCAAAATATGGTGGTTCACCTGCATGAGATGGTAGACAATTTTTCTTTCTAGCGAGTAAGAAACTCCTTCTGATGCATTTAACATGAAAATATATTAGCCTATGTATTACTTAGGACTTGGTCTTTTATTATGTCATGGCAGGTGGTTTTAGCTCCAAGTAAGATTTTAGGGGGCTGTCCTTAAAATAAAATGCAAAAAACACATTTTGTTTCGAGAACTGCATAATATCATACTGCATATGGTAAGGAGGTTATATCCACCTTCAAGGGTTTGTTATTTAAACTTGCTTCAGACAGTAAGCAATACACTTTAAACTGCATGTTCACCTACTCAAAAAGCAATTTGAGATTAAAAACACGACAATGCAAGATTAAGTAAAGTTCTCAAAGGTAGCACCAGCAAAGCCCTCTAGTTGCTTAAGGATTATGCCTTGGTATTTAACATTACATGCTTGCAAGTTACTGCTTGAAATGCAAGAATGGCTATGGTACAAATCCTATTGCTGTAGTGGACTACAACCTAAACATGCTTGCCTTTAGGGAGTGTATATATGCCTGGCAAGCTTGGATCTACTGGTGGATTCCAGGGAGACTGACATTGGATCTACTACAATGTTCCTATATAGGTTTTTAAAGTCCTGGATGTTTACCATGAATAGCTATGCTCTGGAAAGCATCTGTTCACAAATTTAGGTCACCAAAGCTGCAAATAAACTCACTAAAATGCAATGTGTGACATGTTACCAAGATGCAAACAGCGTACTCTAGCCTGCACAAACCAATCCTCTCATGCTACTCCTTACCAATATTACTTCCTTGTATAAAAACTATAATTGTTCTGCCCACCTACACTCCCCTTAAATACAGGGTCTTGTCAGAAAAGTTAACCACCACACTTTACATTGAACTGTACTGAAGAGATGTCATACCTGAAAAAGCATGTGGACACATTGTTCTTAATATATTGTGCCCACCATATACTACTTTGTAAAGACAACATAGATGGCTGGAATTCTTAATGACTTACACAAAGTTCACATACTTCAACAGTTCGCTAAATGTTACAGATAATCAAATTGTTGTGACCCAAACTTCTGTCACTGGTTATAGCCACAAATGGAATAAATATACTGGTTTATTAGACTAAGGAAGGAGTTATCAACATGAATGCCCATTAAACACATTGCCCAGCTTAAACTATGTCACTTGCATGTTAACAGTAACAAGACATTTCTGAAAAGGTCTCCCTCATTTGGAAACTCAGCCAACTGCCACTGTGTCACTGCATAGCACTGGTTATCTAGACAGAAGCTAACTTATGATTTACATCCATCTTCTATCTACCTCTTAATGGCAAATACTTTGAACATATGAGCAAGAATGTATGTATGATTTACCTGTGCACCAGCTGCCACCTGTCCAACAAGGTAGTCTACAATAACATCAGTCAAGAGAGTCAGTAACTTGTGGCTTGCCTCAGGATATTGATACAACCAACGTTTAGCTTTTGACATTGTGTTGGAGCCTCCACCTTCAATCATGTAGGTCATTAGAGTCCACTGTTTAGAAAGGGAAAAAGAACACATTTTAAATAATGCAGAAGCAAGGACACAAGATCAGTTAATTTAATCAACGACGCCTATGAAAGTCAAGGGGGTGCTTCATGTGCATGAAAAAAGATAACTTACTGTAGCATATGGTTTATGAGAAGTAGCTTTATGATGGGTCCCAGTGGCAGAGTTCCATCATTTCCACCAATTAAATAACCCTGCACCAGTGGAGAAGAGACATGAAGCCCTGACTACAGCAGAGCGAAGGATTGGCACAGGAACAATAGCAGGAAAGCGATTACAGGGACTTTAAAATACCTAGCCATATAAAGGTTAAAGCAGACATCCTTAAACATTCTTGCCACACTTTTCAAGCACTTAATAATGGTGACCTTATGAACTGAATAGGGTCATGCAATATTACCCTGGAGTAAATGTGTGTATACTCATCCATTTAAAAGATTAGCCTTAAAAGTAGCCCAGGTAGTACTTTGACATTAAGTGGCAAGCTAATCCAAAGGCTAGGAATATGTTGAATTAGGAACCTATTCCTCCAGTGAGTTTTGTTTGTTAGTGTAGACTCAGGTCCCAAGTGTGGGTATTTGTAGAGCCTTTTTTTTTTTTTTTTTTGAAAAGAACCAATTCTTTGGGGGCAGGGTTTATCATATGCATCTCACTCCTCTTCTCCAGTGAGACAGTATCACACGTGAAGCATGTCATGATGTGGGAAGCCAGTGCTGAGAAAACTTGGATATGGCTGTGATGACCAACCACTGACCAGTAATCAAGGAGCCTCAAATCCTTACCACTGGGTCCAGTAGGGAACATGCACTGGGAAGATAACAGGTACACACAGTATTGCAGCTCTCTGCATCAAGTGGAATTTCCTTTAAGAGCACACAGAGACCACAGCCAGTCTGGGGCTCGTTTTTCCCAATCCCCAATAAGACTCCCCAGTCGTACAGCTCTAGAGTTGAGATCTCAGCTTTGTGGCCAAGCCAAAACCTTGCTGCATGTCCCTGAACAAGTAGCTCACACACACACACACACACACACACACACACACACACACACACACACACAAGTTTACTAGCTATGCGCCCTTTTGCCCAGACTATAAGGTAGTTATCACCGTAACCACCAAATAAGAAGGTTTGAGGTTTCATTTAGATGCTTCAATACATAGAAACACATCAGGATGGATAGCATCATTAAATATGAACAAACTAGTTAAACAGAGTTTACATACATACATGTTTACATCTCAACAGCTAACTATAAAATGGCAGTCAGGCTTGCACATGCTCAGTATTTACACTTAGTGCAAGCCCTTGGATAGCTTCTTAAAGGTATATACACACACATTGATCTAAATCCTCCCTCTTTAAAATATTGCCTTTTATGCAAAACAATGTTAAGAGATAGACATGCATTACAATACAATGTTCATGTCCAAGTTGCTTGACATCTACTGCAAGGTTTATAGAGATTCAACCATATCTCGTAATACAATAGTAGAGACTAAATTTAGCAACAGGGAGTATCTGCAGTGCAAAACTCTTATCAGGAACTTCTGGATTCGTCATAGGAACAAGAATATCCTCTGGAACTTCCTCTGGAATTGGAACACCAGACAACTCACTCTGAGATGGAGTCTTTCTCACAGGCTATATGCTGCATCATAGGCTCGGACATCAGTTGTAAATGTTTCCGATTCTATAATGTACAATCTCGGCTCTGGACCAGTATTCTTCACATCAATCCGATCATAACCTTTGGACGTTTACATCCTTACCACTTCTCTCTTTTGTAATGGATTGAGCGGTCTGCTGGTCTTACAGTAGTAGGACTTCTGGGTTAGGAGTTTCTTCAACAGATTGGTTCTCATTGACATGTTGTTCTTGCCACATGGAACCAACAATTGACTACTGATTGGTAATGTGGGTCTAGTTTGTCTTGACAGAAGTCTCTGAGCAGGTGAACCAAGATGTTTATCTCAAGGAACATTTCTGAGATTCAAGAAAACATCACTATCATCTCATTTTGACTTCTCAGGTAACTGTTTTGCACTTTGAACTGCACGTTCTGCCAAACCACTTGACTGCGGGCACTCTGGACTACTTGTGACATGAGTAAAGTACAGTTTTGTACCTACCATAAATGTAGATGTTCGAGTGTATACACTGCTGCAGTCATTACACTTGGGTTATCCTGCCGTCAGGCAGTTCCCCAGTCAGCCTGAGTTCCAAACTCTTGGTCTGGCGTCGGTTGCTGTCGCCTCCTCCCAGACGTCAGTGCGGCAGGGGTATACAAGATGCAGCCGACGCCATTTTCTTCAGTTTTTCTTGCCCCAGATGTCATGTGCCCCCAAATAGGTAGGCAATTCAAATTGCTAATAAAACATACATAAGAAAAGCAAACGACAACTTTCAGCTACCAGCAAATACTCCCCATAGGTAGTAAAGGGTAGAAGACATAGGTACGTACCAGCAAGTAAGAGGGGAAGGGGGGAGAGTAACCTGGACTGCAGCAGTGTATACACTCGAACATCTACATTTATGGTAGGTACAAAACTGTACTATGTTCATCGTGTTACACTGCTGCAGTCATTACACTTGGGTAGAATCCCAAAGCTGAGGTTGGGTGGCTGGTTCTAGAAGGCATTAGGGGTGGCTATAAGGCCCTGCAGTACTGCAGTGGTGAAGCCAGCTCTGGATTTAGAGTATAGAGGCAGATGGTAATGCTTGGTGAAGGTATGCAAAGAACTCCAAGTTGCTGCTTCCAAAATATCCTTGGTAGGTACTCCTCTGAGGTAGGCAGTTGAAGTGGCTGTTGCCCTAGCGGAGTGAGGTCTAATGCTGCTAGGTACAGGTTTCCCATGGTGTGTATATAGCAGAAACGTATGCAATGTCCTATCCATTTTGAAATAGTCTGTTTTGAAATGGCTTTCCCCTGTGCTCCTGCAGCATATGCTACCAATAATTGCTCAGATTTCCTGAAAGCTTTGGTTTTGTCCAAGTAGAAGCGTAACTGCCTGTGAATGTCCAAGGAATGCAGTAGTCTCTCCTTTATTCTGTGGTTTTGGATAAAATTGGTTTAGAGCCACACTGGATACCACCTTTGGCATAAACGTAGGGTTAGTTCTTAAAGACACCCTGTTAGGTGGAAAATGAGGAAAGGTTCCACTGCCATTAGTGCCTGTAATTCTGAAACTCTTTGTGCTGATGTTATTGCCAGGATTAGAGCAGTTTTACAACAGATATATCTTAATTCTGCTGTGTTAGCTGGCTGAAAAGGAGGTAAAGTCAATTTTTCCAAAACAAAGTTGAGGTCCCAAGTTGGAGTAGGTGCTCTACGGGGCAGTCTTCTGTTTATAGCCCCTCTGAGGTACTGTCTTAGCAACGGATTAGAGAAAATTGGATGATCCGTATTGTAATGAGCAGAGATGGCAGATCTTGATGGATGAGAAGGAGAGTCCTTTGTCCAGCATCTCAGTTAAATATTGCAGTATCTGAGGAATGTTTGTAACAGGAGGGTCAAGGCTGTCTGCTTGGTTCCAGGCACAGAATCTCTTCCATTTATCCGAATAGGCTTTCCTGGTACTAGGCCTTCTGGCCTCCAGAATGACATCCATAACAGCTTTGGAGAGTGGCACTGCCTGCTTGGCTAAGGAATCTTCCATGCAGCTAGGTTTAAGGTCTTTAGCTGGCTGTGTAGTATCTGATTGTTGTGCCGAGTCAGCAGATGTGGGATTTGAGGCAATATCCAGGGTGGTGGTCCTTGTGCTGAGTTCTTTAAGATTGGGTACCAGTGCTGGCCTGGCCAGTCTGGTGCAATCAGGATCATCTTTGGGTCTTCTTGCCTGGCTTTTATGAGTACCTTTGGCAGGAGAGGTAGTGGTGGGAAAGCGTATACTTGTAGGTTTTTCCAGCTAAATGAGAGTGCATCCACTTTCCATGCTTGTGGATGGTAACTCCTTGTGCAGAATTTCTGTAGCTGGCAGTTCATTGGGGATGCAAACAGATCTATGTCCGGGCTCCACCATTTCTGTGTTATCATTCTGAATATCTGTGGATTCAATTCCCATTCGTGGGGATCCATGATGTTTCTGCTTAAGTCGTCTGCCAGTATGTTTTTCTCTCCTGGCAGGAATTGTGCTTGCAGATGAACTTGATAGTTTAGAGCCGTGTTCCACAAGGTCATGGCTTGTCTGCAGAGGGGGTAGGAGTGAGTGCCCCCTTGCTTATGTGCCACATAACTGTAGTGTTGTCTGTCTTTAGTAGTAGTTGTCCTGGATGCTGCAGGTCCTTGAAAGCTATAAGTGCATTTTGTACAGCTAGCATCTCTTTTTGATTGCTGTGAAGATGCCTTTGTTCTGCGGGCCACTTGCCCTGAATACAGTTGCCTGCCATGTGTGCTCCCCAGGCGTAATCCGATGCATCTGTTGTCAGTGTTTGCCTGGCTGTGGGTTGAGTAAAAGGCTGTCCCTTGTTGAGGTGACAAGCTTGAGCCCACCATTGAAACTCCTGTTGAAGGCAAGGAATTAGTGGTATAAATGTTTCCAAACTTTGACAGTGTTGAGACCATACATTCTTTAGGTACCATTGTAGTTTCCTCATATGCAGTCTGGAATATGGAATTAGTAGTATGCAAGATGCCATGTAACCAAAGGCCTGCAGAATTTTTCTTGCAGGGAGTTGAGTCTTTGTTGCCACTAATTGAAAGTATTGAGTCAGTTGTCCTTGCTTGTCTGGCGTGACATAAGCCATCTGGGCTGTTGTGTTCAAGCTGGCATCCAGGAATATCATCTCTTGTGAGGGCACTAGTTTTGATTTCTTCTTGTTTACTGTGTACCCCAGGCAACTTAACTTTTTTACAAACGCCAGATGCTTTAGAAGAATGTCCTTGCTCTCTGCTTGAATCAGGCAGTCGTCCAGGTACGGATAAATTTGAATTCCTTTCTGTCTGCAAAATGCAATTACTGGTGCTAGGCACTTTGTGAAGACCCTGGGCGCAGTAGATAAGCCAAAGGGCAGTGCAGAGAATTGATAATGCATTGAACCAGCTATGAATCTGAGGTATCTTCTGCAGTTTTGTCTGATAGGGACATGCAAGTATGCCTCCTTGAGGTCCAATGTCACGAGCCAAGCTTTCTTGCCCAGCATGGGAAGAAGCTGCTGTAGTGTCAACATTTTGAATTTCGGAACATCCAGGTAAGTAGAGAAGAAAGATCCAGAATGGGCCTCCAGGCTTTGTCCTTCCTGGGAACTAGAAAGAGTCTAGAGTAAAATCCTTGTCCCTGCTCCTGTGGTGGTACCTTTTGAATAGATCTCATAGCCATGAGTGCTGTTATTTGTTTTTGAGCCTCTGCCCATTGATTTGGTGGCAGATTTGGCATTCCTTTTAACCTTGGCAGAGTGTGAAAGTGGAACCTGTAACCTTGAGATACAATGTTGAGAACCCATTTGTCTTTGGTGATCATATGCCAATTGTGATAAAAAAGAGAGAGAGTTGTTTGGCAGCTGTAGCGGGAAGTCATTGGGGCTGCTTTTTATATGGTTGGGACCCGTCTTCCCCTTCTTTCTGGCCTGATGCAACCTATTGTCAAGGCCTGTAAGGACCTTGTGGTTGACCTCTACCTCTTGGATGTCTGTATCTACCCCTTTGAGGTCTGTCTAACTGGAAAGGACCAATTCTTAGTTGGCCAATTTCTGCTAAATCTAGGAGGCTGAACCTGTAAGAAATCTTTCACCGTTTGCATAGATTTTGCCTTATCCTCCATTTTCTTTAATGCCTCTTCTGCCTTGACTCCAAATAACACATCCTGCTGCAAAGGTGCATCCAATAATTTTGCTTTAACATGATCTGGTAACGTATGTTCTTTTAACCAAGCATGTCTTCTAATAACAGAGCCTGTAACGGCTGCTCTACAGGAGGCCTCTAAAGAGTCAAAACCACATTGCAAAGTATGTTTTCCCACCTGTTCAGCTGCATGCAATAAATCCTGCATTTCTTTAAAAGTAGGAGGATCTGAATCTGGAAGCATTTTTTGCTTCAACTGAGACAGTAGAAATTGCTGATATTTTAGCATGTGAAACTGGCAATTTAAGGCTCTCATTGCTAAAGTTGCAGACATATATACTTTTATTTCCCCATCTGTCTAATGCTCTGGAATCTCTGTCAGATGGAACTGGATTCTTGGCTGATGAGGCCTTAACCCCTTTGGGTCCCTGGGAAATAGTTTCAGGGTCAGCAACGGGCTTTTGTACAGAAATTTGTGCGAGTCAGGGACTCTGTAGTATCCGTCAGGTTTAACTGGGGATGGAGGTAAGGAATCAGGATTTAGGCTGGATTCAGTCTACACATCATCCACAATATCTAACACCGGCGGAATAGCAAGGGGTCTGTGTTGAGGTAATAACAGGAAGTCTCTGAGCTTTTTCTTGGATTCTGAGTAATTCTGGCCTTCCCAATGGAAATGCTCCCTCATGGTATGCAAGGTTTCCCCAAAGGAGTAGTCCTCAGGCGGAGAGGCTGATGGAATTGACTCCTCAGCATCAGAATCCTCATAAGGGGGTAAAGAATATCCTAGGTCTGAGGATGAATCTGAAGAGATGGACACCTGGTCGGATGAGTCAGTCTACATCCCGTCTAGGCCTTTTATCAAGAGGGGGATGGGACCCCCTGATCAGAGTGATTAGGTCTTCGGCCATCTTGTGCATTTATTTCTTAGGCATGGAGGCCTGTGCTGGAGAATGCTGTATTTGTTTCTTTGATTTTAAAAGCTGGTTTAGACTTAGAGGGTTTAATGCTTAACTGAGTAGGTCTGAAAACACCCTCTGAAGCTGCTGGCAACTCAGCTACTCCAGATCCCACTGAAGGGTTCGTTTCGCTAGGCTGATTAACTTGTGCATCCGAAGGCCCAGCCATCTCCACATGGGAGTCAGAGGTGGCCTGTGGTTCTACAGAAGCAGTCGTCAGGGGCTGCGAAGGCACCTCGCTGAAAACAGGAGAACCGGCGACTGGCCTAGAAGAGGCTTCGTAGTCAGTTTTGGGCCTCGGATGCCTATCCTTGTCTTTGCACTTTTTATGTATTCAGGTCGTCGGTAGTTCCGACTGCATGGTATAATTGAATTTTCTACCAAAATAATGTCGGTAGAAAATCAAACAGAAGTTTAATAGTGCGCTTATTAAACCTAGCACAAAACCGACAACCAGTGACATCGTGGTCTGGGCCTAGGCATGGGATACAATAAGAATGGAAATCCTTATGAGGTATTTGCTTCCCACAAGAAATACAGTTATTAACTTTTACTGACATCGGTCTGAGGCAAGAAAAAGTTTCCCCAACGGGGTACTTGGCTTTGTAGAAGACTTCGGTTCTAGATTCGGAATGAAAATCTCAGGAGACGGCCGGCCGGCACTTGCGAACTGCTTTTGCTTCGGGCACTGCGCGGCAAGAAAGACTGAAGAAAATGGCGCCAGCTGCATCTTCTATACCCCTGCCGCACTGACGTCAGGGAGGAGGTGACAGCAACCGACGCCGGACAAAGACTTTGGAACTCGGTCCGACTGGGGAACTGCCTGACGGCAGGATAACCCAAGTGTAATGACTGCAGCAGTGTAACACAATGAACATTGTCCCATTCTTCAGCAAATCTTTTAAACAGTTGGCTTGCAAACTGCGTGCCATTGTCACAAATAACTTTGTGCAGACTTCCATGAACAGCAAAATGATGCTTCATCTTAGTAATGACAATACTAGATGCTAGGTTAGGAAGTAAGCTGATCTTGAACCAACTGGAGTAAGAGTCTATTAACACCAAATAACTTTCAATATCTGTTGCTACTGTTGACCAAGGTAGTTCAAGAACCTGGTTAAGTTGAAGTGGTTCCTTCTGCTGATGTGGCTTAAGTACTACTACTACTATTACACACTGAACAAGATAAAAGTGCTCTCTCAAGGTCTTGTGACATAGAAGGCCAAAATACTAGTTCTCGCGCCCTTCTTTTGGTAGATTTGGTTCCTCTGTGAACACGATGCAAGACAGTAATGTACTCTGGTTGCATGAACTTTGGAACAACTACTTTCAGACCTTTCATAAGGACTCCTTTGTCAGACAAAAATCTCATCTCTGTATGGAAATAAGGTTGCAGTTCTTGAGGCAAACTAAACCGCTTTGATGGCCATCCATGACTGATAAAGTAGTTGAGCCTCTGTAAAACTGGATTTGTAGATGTGTGATCTCTCAACTAATCAAAACGTGTGGAAGAAAACTTTCTCACTTCCATGACTTCAAAATCATCAATCAATTGAGAACCTTGATTGTCAGTCATTCTGTTCAGTGGTAGCGCTGGGTGATCGGGGATAATGTATCAGCAGGATAAAGACGTTTGCCTTTCTTGTAGACAAGATTGAAATTATACTTTTGCAATCTCAGCATCATACATTGCAGTCTGGCTTGAGCTGAATGCATAGGCTTTCTCAGGATAGTGACTAGTGGTTGGTGATCGGTTTCAATCTGGAAAGGTCTACCATAAATATAATCATAGAACTTCAAACATGCAAACACAATTGCCAAAAGCTCTTTCTCTATCTGGCCATTCTGCACTCTCGATGCATAGGAAACAGATTGATGATTTTGTAAAATAATTGCATCAAGTCCAAATTTCAAAGCATCACAGGAAAGTGTAACTGGTTTGTGAACATCATAGTATCTGAGCATCATAGTATCTGAGCATCGATGGGTTAGCAATTCTCTGTCAAGACATCAAATGTTCTTTGGTGTTGCTCTAACCAAGACCAGGATACATCTTTAAACGTCAGCTCTCTGAGTGGTGCTGAAAGTTCGCTCAAGTCTGGAATGAACTTGCCCAAACAGTTGACCATACCAAGAAAACGTTGCAGGGCTTGAACATCGTCTGGAGCTGGCATCTTCAGAATGGCTGATTGTTTTGAAGGGTCTTGTTTTAGGCCTGTCTTAGGCATATACTCATGAATAAGTGACCAACATATGGAACTTCTTGTAGCCTGAATTTGCATTTCTGTGCACTGAGCTTAAGATTGAACTGACGTGCCCTTTCTAGAACTTTTCTGAGGTTTCTGTCATGTTCTGCTTCATCACGGCCTCCTACCAGTATGTCTACTATGATAGCACAAGAATAACCAGAAAAAGTTTGCTCCATTGCACATTGGAAAACTTCAATTGCAGAATAATTATTAGTCTTGAAGGAATGTAATTGTTTGTTTTATGATTTCCAGCATCTGCCAAAGATCTGAGGTCTACATATTTTCACGGGTTCACTACATAATACCGAAATTCTACAGTCCTGAGACTCTGAAAACAAAGGGCCAGAATTTTGAGATTGCAGAATCTCAAACTAAAAAACAAAAAAAAGACAGTAAAACATAAGACAAACTATTCTAACATTTATGCAGGGGGAACAAGCCCCCCACACCCCTGCAACTTAAATATACCAACTCTGAGATCGCGCTACAGTGAAGAGAATGGAAAGGTTCCCGTTCCACACTGTACGGCAATCCCCATTCACTACTTTTGCGATTCCACAATCTCGAGATTCTGGTCATCGGTATTCAGAGTCTTGGGATTGTGGAATTTCAGTATTATGTAGTGAACCCGTGAAAATATGTAGACCTCAGATCTTTGGCAGATGCTGGAAGTCATAAAACAAACAATTACATTCCTTCAAGACTAAATTATTTCACCCTAGAGACAATACAGAAAGCTACCTAGTTTTAGACATTGTTTCTCCTTGCTGCACTGAAACTGAAAGATACCATCTTTTATGGGCGTATCCATAAAGCAATTTCATTTCAGTTACTTTTCTGAAGTCAACCTCTTATGTTCCAGTTTCCACTGTTAAAATATATACATTTAAGCAGTTACAATAGTGTGCACTGCAGTTACATTTCAAATAGTACTTTGCAAAAACCTTTTCAACACAAACTTCTGTACCAGCAGTTTGATATACACATGACATAGTTCTACTACATTTGTGACACAAGCATCTTACACAAGTCATTTTGATATTCACCAGTGACAAATTATTTACAAAATTCCAGCTAGCTGGGCTGGGAGTATCTCCCTTTTCTCACAGTGGCCACTTAAGCTGGTAATGCCAGCCCCTGTGACCACATGACAAAGCATGCTACCAATGCATTTTTATATATATTTTTACAGTGCAACTGCTGGCATTCCAGTGAAAGAACAAAAAACCCATGGCTGACTGGATGACCGCACCTCTCATAAACAATAAAATTTCCGATCAAGTGTAGGCACAATGGTGGGAAGGTATGGGGTGGTAAACACCACTCAAAAAAGTTGAGCAAAACATCTGGAAGATCCTATCAACAAGGATGCCTGTGCAACAATTACAAAGCATGACAACACACAAGTCTGCTCACATCTCCCCCAAGTCAATCATCTCTTGCCTCCTAGTGACCCAATTTACACATCAATCAAATCTTGAAATAACAATGAAGACCATGCCTATACTTGCCCTGTTTTACAGTGAATTTCAAAAGCTAGGTCTGAATGGAAAGCTACCACCCATCCACAGAGGGATGAACAAAGGTACATCTGACCCAACAAGGAGGGTTCTTCTTGTAAATCAGTAATGCAGTCAGAATGATTGTGTTTATTACACAACTTCAAAGGCATTCCTTGATAGGTCTAAGTAGGTGGACTGAACCCAAAGCAATAAACCTCTAGGATGGAAGAAAATGGCGAATGAACAAAAACAAATCTCAAACATCAAAGTCCTGGACTACTGACTTCCCCAAACAAAATCCCTTTCTACTTAACTTTTTTAGTAAGTCTAATTGTTTGTGCTATCCTATCTACATGATCATGCATATGAACAAATCCTGAACTCAGATTTATATGTCTGAATACCCAGTTCTCAAAATACCAACATTCTGCATCTGCAAACTGAAAACTACTGGTCCAAAAGACTAAAGCTTACAGCTTCTAATTTACTTCGCCACAAAGTCCTGGTTTTGATTTTCTTAGTCTCCCAATTTCTAGTGAGCAACTCTAAGATCATGCTCCTGAGCTTCCAATGAAATGGGCACTAGTCCTGCTGAACAACCAGGTTATCAAAGCAAAACATACAATTTAACAAAAAACAAAATAAAGACATACCATGCCTCTTCCTTAGAATAGCAATACCTGCACTTGTGACTCCATGTAGCTTAGTAATTACTAGAAATTTAGACAACAGTCCAGACATCCTAATTAGTGACAGTCTTCATGCTAAAAAAGATTTATACCAGTTCTGAACCACTTTCTTCCTGGTACAGTGTATGCTAGTCGTACCAAAACAGTACTCCTAGCAAGCTTTTACTAACAAACAAGATACTAAACACTACATTTTCTCAGCAGAAGTAATCTCTAAATATGATCAATTAATTTTATTGAAAATTTCTTGAATTAACTAGTTTGGTGCAACAAGCTTCTCTGCTTCAAAGTGGGCAGCAAATATACAAATTGTTTCCTAAATGAATATCCAGCATGTCAGAATATCCTCCAAATGTCACTGTACTGCTGAGGCCACCCGCTGCACTTCTCTCAGTAACTTCATTACTTTCCCTCTAATGAGCAGATAAGATGTAATCCAATTAACCATTAATTCTTCCCTCACAGAATATTTGCTCTGTTTCTTCTTTTATAATGACTCAGTGTCTCCTTTCCAGTTCTCTTCTGTCACAGAATTACTCAAGTTTGACCCGCTTTAGAAACTAATGTAAATATTGTACATTACAATGTGCCTATTTACTACAAAAATACACACACTTATTTAACTAACCTCAACTACTGTTATTGCTTACATTTCTGCCTTTTTTGTTTGTAAAATGTTTTGTATTTCACCCAGGATAAGCCTGAAATTGCTCAGTTTGGCAGAGTTGCTCTGAGTTTGGCGACTTAGCTAGAGACCTGGAGTGAATCTGAACTAAATCCAGGGCATCCACCAAGATAAACAAAAAAAGTATATTTTAAGCTTGCACTACACTTTTTGAACTGCAGTTTGCTTAACTGCAGTTTCATTTTTGCTGCTGTGACTTTTTTCTGCACTTTGAAATCCTAGTACTTCTGAATCTAGCCTATGCTATGAAACACATCTGCTGAATCTAGGCTGTTTGGTATTAAATAATTACTAAAACCAGCATCTTACATTAGAATACCCTCCTGCACCCTCGCGGCAGAAGTGTGTAGCCCAGGACCCATCAGAGTTGGGGACTGTTGGAGTAAGGCTCAGTTCTGGGCTCTCCCATTGGCTAGTTTGTGTTAAAACTGTTTAACTTCACTTGTATTCAAGCACCGCATTCACACGTAGCTGTGCAATGTGCAACGAGGTTTAGTGCTGCCATGTATAGATGCAAAATTCCTTGACATCTGCTAGAGAACCCTCTTTAGCTCCACTGCCTCTCTGTGTGCAATGCAAGGTGTTGACGCAGTCTTCTACCCATAGTCTTCCACAGAATAGCTGGTCTTGTTAGTCTCTCAAGCAAATCCTGGTCCATCTAGCCCATCCCCACTAGGCACTACAATATATACCTGCCATAATGGACAGAGAGTTGCCCACCATTTCTCCAAACTGATTGACATGGGCATCCTGAGAAATGTAGCAACTGCCTCATGTATAACAACAACCACTTGCTCCTAAAGCAATTTAATACAGTATGTGAGAGATGCAACTATAAAGTGAATTTTGAATCAACCCTCTCACATAAACAAGACAAACATTGGGTTGTCAGCACACACACTTTCCCTCTCACATGAGGGTCAAGACACAAACCCACATATGTGGCGGGACTCCCTTAGAGCCTACCAAATGTCCAGAGACCTCCCAAGAGCAAATATAATACACATACTGGTACACATACAGAATCCACCACCACACAAAGCACATATCAGTATCTCAACAATTATGCCCACAAGGGAAAACACCTCAAAACCAAATGTTCTGCTTATACGCAACTCAATAGCGAGACACACGCATCCCCTCTCACCAGGTTGAACAAGGAGGTGTGGTTAATTCACACATACTCAATTCACTCAACAATTACCATTATGACTCTGTCATAACACACGTTGGTGTGAATGACTTGAGACGTATGTCTCTGGACTATATGAAGAGAGACATGACCAAACTCTCAGACTGTTTCCCAGGCAGGTATGTCCCTGGTCCTAAGTAGCATTCTACCTTCACTGTGGATGATAGCACAATATAGACAAAAAATGATTGATTTCAATAATTATAATTAGCTTAGCTTCTGGTATAACTCAGGGGGGGGGGGGGTCCAGTACCTGTCTGCCTGGGTAGACATGGTCGGCAGTCCACGCTTCAGTGCCAAAGATGGTCTTCACCAGTCTCCTCAAGGCTTTCGGGTCCTGGCAAAGATGCTTGCCTCCCCCCCACAGTGCCTTTTTTAGCCAATGTACAAACTTCTGACAAAGAAATCCACTAAAGACAAACTCAAGATCATGCTGCTTAATGCTAAGAGCTTAAACAGTAAAAACTTTTTTTTGCTTGAAGAAGCCTATATGGTGAAAGTTTTAACTAGGCAGAAATAACTTTGTTGTTATCAACTTTGTGGTGCTGGTATACTTTTTATTCTGTTTTTGTTAAAACTTTGAGGGGCACAGGATTAAAGAGGGCATGAAAAACCTGACGAACTAGAAGCAGAGCTCATTTCTTTGATGTTGATGTGGTCCGACTTCTGAAGAGGCCAGAGAACCTGAACCCAGAGAGCCAAAGGTAACTCCTTACACCATCTGGTGAGCATCTAGAAGCAACTTGAAGACATGTTTCTGGCACTTAAGAGTGTAGGTCTGGCAGCTGCAGCCGAGGGCTCTAAAAGACAGGGTGGTTGGGCATACACCTTTTTGCCATATCTATAAGTCACCTTCTCTTGTTACAGCGTACAGACAGTTTAGCTCCTTAAATAAAACATTGCGGAATACATTTAATAGATCTGCTATAGGGTTTTTATACAAGAATTTAGAAAGAGCCTGCATTCTGTAGAAATCTTTATGCTTCTCAGTGGCAGTGGGGAGGTGGTGGGAGTCTGGCTCTAATCTGCTTGCAAACACATCCTGGAAGGACAAGGAGTCCTAGACTGGGGAAATTGCAACAAAATTGATAACCCAAGTCCCAGAAACATCTCCAAAGGAAGGACAAGTCCTCAGGGGTGTTGGGGGAGGGGGAATTAGAGGCCAAGGCGATGTCACTATCTCTGCCAAAGGATAAGAGATAGGACATCTGGGATCTGTAGTAGAGCTGCTCACCTTCATCATCCGACTCCGAGGAGACAGTGTCTCAACTGGTATGTTCTCCCTCCTTCTCTTGGGGTGCGCAAATCCAGACACAGATAGCTAGTCTGGGTTGGGATGTACAATCTGGAAGAACTGGAAACAACTTATCTTAGCCCAGTCTTGTGAGGGAGGTACATATTGGCTGGTTGCTAGTTTTCTGGGTGGCTTTAAAGGTTTTTAAGAGCCTTAGAAGGGATGTCCCCAGATTCAAGACATTTCAGTAACCACAGACATCTTTCCCCATAATGACCAATGGCAAATCACCCTCCCCCTTGTTTGGGTACTAGACAGTGTTCTAGGGCAGAGGATTCCTTGTCCTCCCTTATTAAGGCCATGCTGTTGTTTACAGGCACACTTGACTCTACTAGATGGCATGCCCAATACCTTTATATGAAAAGATGCTAAAGCTACTTCTGCTGGCAGAATGAAAGGCAGGCATGTCAAAACATTACAATACAATTCATTACACAACTGATATAAAGACTACAATAGGTCCCTAATGGGCTATATATGTCTGATGCTTGCGCTGAGCCATGGCCTGGCCACAGACTTTCTTGTTGCATGAGCACATGCAAAACATTTGAAAGTACTAAAGAAGGCTAGATGTTTGCAACCTTTATAACAGACATGTGAAGATGTCCAAGGTAAAAGCTGACATCAGCCCACCAATGCGGGAATGATGCTCGTCTCTGAAACATTGTCAGGATGTCAGATTTCAAACTGCAGCAGAGTTCCCTGAAAAAAACTACAACAGTGAATTACACACTGAAACTATGTTACTGATGTGAAAAGTTGTGCTTTTCTCTGCTTTTTAAAAACTTAACACTTCACATACTGCCAGTCACTTTCTAGGACTGGTTGTGATAGTGAGATTATCTTCAATACATACCGGTGCTCCAGAGAATCCTATGAGAGGCACTTTCCCTTCCAGCTTGTGTCTTGTCAGTGTAATGGCACTAAACACATACCCAAGTTCTGCATTCACATCTACACTCTGACAGAGTTTGACTAGGTCCTCGGGTTCCTTCAACGGTTCTGGGAATGTTGGTCCTTTTCCTGGTACCATAGTAACTTCCATCCCCAGTGCCTGCAAAACAAAATGGCATGTGCACTTACTTCACAACGGCAAGAAATAAAATTCAAAGTGAAACAATCACCCCACACTTTACTACATGTAACAAGATACTGAAATACACCCATTTAACAAATAACTATTACAACAGTGTCTGCATCAGGGAATTCAGTGCATCATGTGTTGGGAAGGTGTGCAACACTATTCTTCGATACTGAGGGGATTTAACTCTCTCCTAATGGGATGACAGCCCAAACAAGAAGTGAAGTAAATGAATACAGATCATTTTGGCTTCAACATAACTATTAAATTCCAAACACTGAAACTGACCAAAAAAGTATTACTTAAATGCATTCTGATTAATAAAATTACCAATTTGGAAGCACTATTACTCACAAACATAGGCTATTAAAACAAACATGAACAGATGATGTAATTAGCATACTGCAGAGAAATGGGTCCAAAATAAATAGCAGTGGAAAGTATAGCTGTACGAGGCATTTCCATAAGAGGAAATCTCTGCAGGCCCTCATCATATTAAATTGTCAGTCTAATGGCAGACTACCTGCACATCTAGTCTGATCATATTTCTTCTAAGCCATCAGATGTCCTTTGAGAAATTTGAGCAACCTGTATCCATCTTAGTCACTAGGGTTGACTATGGAATATTACAATCTTTCTGCTGGACATTTTTCAACTTTTAGAAGCAACAGCCCTTCCAGAACATGCAGGTATCACTGCCAAAACCCAAAGTAGCAATTTGCTGCACAGATGAAACAGGAGTGCTATGAGGATGAACTCAACCCCAAGAAAGGAGTGGAGAGAGACCATGTTGCATATCTGCCTTCTATAGGTGAACATTACCACAAGGCTGACCCAGATATCAATCTCTACCACAGGATTAACCCAGGTAGGTCACCACCTGCAGCCTATGCAGTAATTTCACATATAAAAATACAGCTATCTGAAAAAAGGGCTGCCAAAAACTGGCCAGACACAAGGGTGGGAATACCTACTGCAGCAAAGACATGTTAGAAGATGGTCTGTTTCATTGAGTAACTCACCTCAAGACACTTTTCTAACTCATTTACTACTCAGCCACAGGACCCCTGAATAATCTATTCAACTGCAGATGTGCTAAATGTCATCCAAGGTGTAAAGAAAGAGTTCTGTTAGGAGTTTTAGGTGGGAAATATTGTCAAATGTCTTGCAGAGGTAAAGGAAGGGAGATGAGACTAGGTCACCTGCATTCCTGTTGACGTTGATGGTACTGGTAAAGTTAAGTAGATCTGCTGCTGTGCTCTAGAGTGCAGAGAAGCCACGTGCTGTGTCTTGGACAGGATTATTAGTGAAATTTTGAGAAGATGCAAGGGTATACATGCTTCTAAAAATTTTGATACATGGGATAAGACCGTTCTTCCTCTATATTTTGAGAAAAAGAGGTATGAAGGATTTTAATCCCATAGGGCAGGATGTTGTTTTCTTTGAGAGAGCAAATAATTCAGATACAGACTGCCTAGCTACTGTATTACCATCAGTTTTAATATATTCAGTTGGAATCTTGTGGCTATAGTGGTAGGTTTTAGATTTCAAAGCTTTAAGCACCTTTATTAAACTTGCACAATGTTAATAGTGACATAGGTAGACATGCAGTTATAGTAAACAAACCACTGTAAGCATTTTCACTAGTTTCTTACATTATGCACATTTTCTTTCTTATAAATTACTATTCATTTCAACATTACATTAACTGTTCAAAGTCCTGCCTTGCGTTAATTTTCACTCTTTGTGAGCATTATTCTGGACACATTATTCCCACAAATTCAATTTCTATGTATTTGTTCTTTTTCTTAAAGGTCTCACCTCCAGTTTTTTATTTGCTTTACAATATTCAATACTTCAATTACCGTTAGTTCAGATTTTGATTTACATTTCCTACTAACTGCTTTGCTGGCAGCTGACAGCATTAAACTTAACAATGCAAAACCTAAGTCTAGTATCTCAGTTCAAGATTCTTAGATGTCTGCATGGGGGATAAATATACCCATGCAAACACTTTCACGCAAAAATTGCAAACTTTCTGAACTTCGTTGCTCACGTGGGAGCCATACCAATATGTTCCCACTGTTTCTTAGTATACTGCCTTTCCATTCTCTCTTCCCAATATTTTCTAACCTGTTCCGACTGATTTTTATGGTTATCATAAAATATTTTATATTCCCTGCCAATTATCTCTTTTTAACAGTAGCTTCTGTTCTACATGCAACATAAAACTAAACCAAAGCTGGTCTTTGACGTTTTACTTACTGAGGCTAGGACAGGCTGGAAGGTGAATGTAACAGATTAGAACAGACACAGGTAGGAGAAGGGCAGCTGCCCTTAAAGACAATAATGGAAATTTCAACTACTGCTATCAAGTAGAACAGAAGTTTCTCTCTCACACAGGTGGTATGGCTAAACTGCAAACACTTATTGCAGTGTTTGCACATCCTGCTCCACCTAGAACAGCAAAGACAGTGTGTGTGCTGGCTTTCCCTATTACCTTTATGGCCAGAGACATTTAATGGATTTCTATCCAAGCATAAAAATGCAAGAACGTTTCTCCAGTGTGCACAATTAATGACATCCTAACCGTGCAAATAGCTAAGATACTTTAGGACTAAGCATACCTGTATAGTCAGCGAGTGACAGCACAGCATGTGCCAGCACTGATCATTTGCATACTAAGCATGGGGGTCTTCCAAGAAGAATGCTGAATGTTGACATGTGGAGAGGATGAGCCAAAAGGACTCAATGGTGATCAGTGACTGAAGCTCTTAAGGGCCCCTCACTGAACACTTCAATACCGAATATTACCAATTCCCTTTTATGTTCCTTTAGAACAGGAGTGTCAACCTCAAGCCCCCGGGCCTACGCTGCTCTCCGAGCTTTTTCCACCCGCTTAAATTTAAAATTTAAAAATTAAAATTTAATTTTAATTTCCTTTTTTTTTTTGCTCTTTTTTGGTGCCAACTTTCTTTTTCTGCTTTTTTTTTCTTTTTTTTACTTTTTTCCGTGGTATATGCGCGCCGAAACACGTCTCGGGCGATTTACAAAAAACACTATTGAGAAAAGCTGATTAAGATTTAAGAGAAGCTTTTTATAGATCCATATACTACATAGTAAGTTATACACGCTGTGTACACATAACACTGTGCAATAAATAAATAACTGATGCTCTTGACTGTACAATAATTGACCACATAATAATAAAATAAAACCCACACATGTGCAAAACTGTAAAAAGTCTGCGCTGCAAAAAGGTATTATTCTTTTTGTGGGAAACCAGAGTTAAACATCGCAAAAGCAAAAATGGTAAAGAGGTGCAACCAATAACTTAAACAAAACATAATGCAAAACCTGCAAACATAGTCATACTGTAGTCTGTCTGAAATATGAGGTTTAGGTGTTGTATGGAGTCTTGTCAGAACCTTGTATTGTTTGTACCTTATGCTTCCGAGGCTATGAGTCTGGGTTCTGTGTTTCTACGCTGAAACAGATGTTCTTGTGACTGTCAGCTCTGCACATACAGAACAAGCTTACTTACGTTGTAAGAGAAGAAGTAATGAAGTGGGCAGATTAATTTGACTTGGCAATAGAGGTGGGATATGTATGAGAAAGAAAGTAATGAGTGGTATGATCCATGTCATGATAAGAGGTGATATGGTAATGAAGAAGAAGAATTTGTTTCTAAATTTTTTTGTTTGGTGTCTTACAGCAAATTTTATAGGACAGGAAGCCTGCAAGAAGGCTTTGTATTAAGTAACAAATTGTTTGCAAGTAAATGGGCAGTAAATGAGTAGTGCAAGTGAGTTCAAAAAAAAATGCAAGTATGTTTGAGAAAAAATAGTTGAGCTCAAAAGGGTTGCATTAGTTTGGAAAAATATAGTCAGTGGCTGCATCCCCTCATTCATAATTTAGCAATGCTGTCTTATAAAGCTGCTGTCATTCATTTAGGCTGCATGTTTTTTATTTAGCTGTTTTGTAGGTTTGTTTCTTTTTTTTTTTTATTTTTGTTCTTTGTTTTTAATAGGTTTTTTTTTTTTTTAATCATTTTCATTTTACTTTGCTGTAGATTTAATAGTCAGTAAAAAAATTTAATTTTGTAACTCAGTAAATGGTATGATTTTCTTTTTTTTGCATTATGATTTGTTATATATCCATTTTCTTACAGTAAAAATAGCTTTGTATTTTTACCTTCTTTTAAAATTTTTTATTTTTTATATTTAACCCATAGTATTATAAAACTGAAGTAGATAGATAATATATAATATATGCTATATTAAAAAAACTGATGCTGTTTATAAAGGTTTAAACATAACACTGTATCCAAATTAATTTACCTTCATACAATTTTTTTTAATTTTTTGTGCATTGTGCTTTTTTATTTTATAATTATTACTAAGATGTTATTTTATCTATCAACCAGTCTTATATGGTGGGAATTATCATGTGCAATATTGAAATGTGTGATTTATATAATGTATTCAAAGTAAATTATTTAATTTTAAAAGTAATTGTAATATTTTAGGCTTACCATAAATTAACCACAAGGAATCAAGTTTGTTAATTCTACTTGGTTTTGTTAACAATTTTAAAAACTGAGTTTGCTACATTCATGCTTATAACAATTTTTTAGTCATGGGAATTTGTAAATAATAACATTAGCACAGGTATGTTGTTAATACTGCGCTAGACAGATTATAGTGTTCTGAATTTAAAAATGGCATCAAAGTATGCTGAAACAGTTTGCTTAAATAATTAGTTTTGAGTGAACACAAAAATTTTTGTACCAATCAACTTTTTTTTTAAATTTAACAAAAAACATTTTTATACGATTTTTTGAATTTTGGGCAAAACAATTTTTTTTTAATAAACTAAGATGTTAGATTTTTGAATTATTGTTCAAAATTAGAATGAGATATTGAATTTTAGGCCATTATTTTTTTTATTAATTCACTCTATGTTTTTTTTTTTTTTTATGTTCTCCCCTCTCCCAACCTAAACCTTTTTCCTCCCACTCTTTTTTTTTTTTTTTTTTTGGAGATTGCTTTGAACTTTGCCCAGACCATTCTTTAGAAGATGCAGCTGAAGATTTCATTGTTTCCTTTATCTCTATTCTTTACACAATCCAAAATCTCTTGAGTACTGCACATGTCAAATGTCCAAGATACTCTTTGCAAACAGTATCACATAAATAAACTCCTGCAACATTCACTGAATTATGCAAACCTAGAAATTAAAGGTACACAGAAATCCTTGAATAAAAAAAGCAAAACTACCTCGCCCTCCAAAACGTTAACTACACAAGCTCCAAATAAGTTTGGCCCACTAAAACTAAGCACATCCTGGAAAGGATACTTGAGCAAATGTATTTCTGGATCTGTAGAGATTGCAAAAATCTGGCCAGTATTACAGTTGTGCAACAGCAAAGCATACTGTCCAAAAGACCTCCACAATGATCATAAAAGTACAATCTCCAATTTCAACCTAACCACATTCAGCCACAACTTTTATTACAGTTATTCTTCTGTACCCAGTACTCTTAGCTGCAGTTACTCTCTTCATTTTCTAAACCCTGCAACTTACTTAATTTGTAAATGTGTTAGCGCTGTGTTCAGCTGCAGTCTTAACTGGTACTAACAAAGGTGACAATTCACCATTTTGTTTTTAAACTTTAAATATCCAGCTCTACTCTCCCAAGCTAAGATCCTGAAAATATGTAAACAAAGGTATAATTCAGCACCTAAGCACAACTTTATTTACAAATTCTCAAAACAGCCTCAGGTTCCACAAAAGAATGGATAGAAACCTTTTTTTTTGTTTGGCGATTCTTCACTGTGGGATGACAGATTTAAACTTATTTAAAACAATGCTGCAGTTCACAGCAGTCTATTAACAAGACTGACTGGTTATGCAATGACAGTTTCACAGAACTTTTAAGTACTGGATTGCTTATGTGGCCAGACATGCACACCATGTATGTTGAGAATCATACATTACAACACAAGCACAAGTCAATGCAGGTAACTCAGATGGGCACAGCCCCGACTACAGCCTAAGCTATTTGAGTTCAATTAGCAGCTCAGGCACTTGACAGTGCAAGCAGGGAGGTTCAGTTTACTAGTCTTAGGGAGGAGGAAAGTGTAAAATCTTACCATAACAGTAGATCTCCTTTTCACTGCTGCAGAACTCATAAAAAGGGATCTCCTGCCTTGTTGAGGCTGCCCACTAAAGTGTGCTAGCCTGTGTAACTGATTTATCACTGTTTCTGCATTTTCTGTGAGTTTCTATCAAAAAAAACCCCAAAAAATAATCCTTATTTTCCCGCCTCTCCTCGACTAGTTTAGACCAGTTTACAGGCATTGCTGCATTC
Organism: Protopterus annectens; assembly: GCF_019279795.1. Taxonomy (NCBI): domain Eukaryota; kingdom Metazoa; phylum Chordata; order Ceratodontiformes; family Protopteridae; genus Protopterus; species Protopterus annectens. Next base: position 1,013,542,719 of record NC_056744.1, read on the forward strand.
TGGGCTGTGGTGTAGTTCCTGTGTTGTCCATTACCTTACTTGGATAGAAGGAAGTTTCTTTGCTCACCAGTGGGAGTGGGGAGCCTTCAGCAGCCTACCTGTCCCTGTAGGAAGTGACCTCAGCACAAGAGCTGTAGTAATTGGTTGTTTTGGACCATTTCTAGCTGTTTTGTAGTTCCCGGTTTAAAATCTGCCTCTGGGCGTTTTTTTTCTGGCTATACTACTCAGACAAGCTCCTTGTGGTCCTGCAAAGTGGTCCTAGCTACAGAGAACTCAGAAAAGTGACTACTTTCTGGATTTAAGTATCTTTGCTGTTATTTTTGCTTGGAATAGCTTCTCTAGCTTACCCTTAACAAGCTTAAACTGTTTTTTTAGCGGTTTGCTGCATTATTTCAAAATCTGCACTTAAAGTTACTTTTTAGTCGAATTTGATCGAAAGTTTGTTTGTTTGTTTAATTTAACTGTTGAGGCTGCCCACTAAAGTGTGCTAGCCTGTGTAACTGATTTATCACTGTTTCTGCATTTTCTGTGAGTTTCTATCAAAAAAACAAAAAAATAATCCTTGTTTTCCCGCCTCTCCTTGACTAGTTTAGACCAGTTTACAGGCATTGCTGTATTCTGGGCTGTGGTGTAGTTCCTGTGTTGTCCATTACCTTACTTGGATAGAAGGAAGTTTCTTTGCCAGTGGGAGTGGGGAGCCTTGCAGCCTACCTGTCCCTGTAGGAAGTGACCTCAGCACAAGAGCTGTAGTAATTGGTTGTTTTGGACCATTTCTAGCTCTTTTGTAGTCCCCTGTTTAAAATCCACGTTTGCACGGCTTTGCGCGGTTGTGTGCATAGCGCAGCGCCTGTTAAACAAGGTTAAACTTCTTCTGGCTCGCCAAGTCTGCTCTTCAAATTTTCCCTTAAGGAAGCTCTACTCTTAGTATAATCAGACTACTCGCTATATTATAAGCCTAGCACTTGTTCTCAAAACTTCTCTACTAAGTAAGCACTCTCGTACTAAGTAAGCACTACATCCACCTACCACCCCTGTGAATATCCACTTCCCTTAAAGGCACAACACTCCCTTATACTGTTCTAGCATGTCGAGTGGTAGATTGCTGGCGTCCTCTCCAGTTCAACTGGTTAATCTGGGTATCTTGAGACAATGCTACAATTGTCTCATGTACACAGACAACCCTCACCTCCTCCCAACAAACACAAATACATGTGAGAGATGCAACTATATAGCCAAACTGGAGGCTGAACTCTCTCAACTCAGGGCTGGCATGACCAGACAGGAGGAGATGGTAACCACACACACAACAAACCCAGTCACACATAGACCTACCACAACTGCAAACCAAACACATAAAAACACAAAGACATACTCGGAGGCTCTAATAAAAAAACTTACCAAAACAACAGAAGCTCCCAAAGCAGACATCCAAAAATCCACCACCTCAAAACAAAACACACGCAACACATACTTCAATAAATCAGTGTGTCAACCAATCACAGCCCTTAAGGCCAAACACCATGCCTGCTACACTAGTAATAGGTGACTCTATAGTCAGACACACTGATGTCCCGCTTACCAGGCTGAACAAGGAAAGGGTGACTATGAGCTGCCTATCGGGAGCTAGGATCCGCCACATAACACACGCACTCAGGTCACTCCAAAGCAAGTACAAATATGACTCCGTCATTGTCCATGCTGGCGTGAATGACCTGACACATACCTCCCTGGACTACATGAAGAGAGAGAGAGGAGCTCTCTGATTATGCAGCCCAGGCTGGTATGACCCTGACCCTGAGCAGCATCTTGCCCTCACCAAGAATGATGCCACAATACAAAGACAAGATGATCAGCTTTAATAATTGGCTCAAGTACTGGTGTCATTCTAAGGGGATCCAATGTTTGTCTGCCTGGGATGACATGTTGGACAAGCCACGCTGCTTCGCAAGGGACGGCTTGCACCTGTCACCACTGGGCTTCCAGATATTGGCCAAGGCTCTTGCCACCCACATAGTGCCTTTTTTAGGCAAGGTTCAAAAGACAAACCCACCTCCTTAGAAAACAAAAATGAAAAAAAACTAAGGGTAATGCTGCTCAACGCCAGAAGTCTAAATCTCAAGATGCAGGCACTCTATGCACTCCTCAGTATGGAGAACATAGACGTCTGTGCAGTAACTGAAACCTGGTTCAAGGCTCCTGAGAGCACCCCAGCGCTACCAGGCTATACCTCGTATCATGCTTTTCGGCCCCAAAACCCGGGCGAACCACAAAGGAGGGGAGTGTCCATATTCATCAAGGACACCCACACCTCCAGGTTAGTAGCAACACATGAAGCATCAGAGACCATACAGGTGCAACTAACCATAGGCAAAACTGCTATACAACTGGTAGCATGTTACAGACCACCCTCCCAATCTCAGGAACCGCACTCAGCCTTCCTGAAGACATTGGAGGATATGAATGCATCACAAAATACCATCATACTGGGAGACTTCAACTACCCAAACATAGATTGGGTACATTATTCTAGCACTAACACCCTAGCCCAAAGGTTCCTGGAATTCATAAATTTAAATGCACTGGAACAACTAGTCACCTCTCCCACTAGGGGAGATAATATACTAGACCTGATCATCACAAACATGGGGACAAAATGCTCCACACCGGAGGTATACCCCTCACTAGTGAGATCTGACCACAAACTAATCACCCTGGATATACATATCCCACCTCCACCCCCAGCACAAAAGACCACAGTGAAAAACTTCTCAAAAGCAGACTTCACTCTTCTTAAGACTGAGATGGTATCCTTTAAGCCCACTGGGCCAGTGGATACCACATCCCACAATGCCGAATCCTTCACAAATGCTTTCTATGGACATCTCCAAAAATGCATGGATCATGCAAATCCAAGTCCCTCTCCACCAAAGGCAAGCGTCCTGTCTGGTGGACCTCAGCCATTAACAAATTGTATAACAAAAGAAGGAAGCTACTGCACGACAGAGCAAAATCCCATAAAGGGAAGACATCCCTGATCAACATTAGTAGAAAACTACGTTCTCTCATAAAAACATCCAAGGCCAACTTTGAGAGAAAAATCGCTAAGGACACTAAAGATAACCACAAAGCCTTCTTCAGCTATGTTAGAAACCTGGGCGGAAACCCTCAGATATGCTCAGAGTTAGTTCACAACAACAAAAAATACAATGAACCCACAGATATTGCCAACATTCTGGCTGACAGGTTCAGTGCAAATTTCTCCCCTCCCTCACCCCCAAAAGAAGAAATACTTATCCCAGCTGAATGTAATCTCCCTGTCATCTCAGATGTCCAAGTGAGAACTGCCCTCAACAAAGCTAAAAACACAGCATCAATGGGACCTGACAGTATCCCGGGTTGCGTGCTACGTGAACTCCAAGAGGAGCTAAACCCACACATAAAAATGCTATTTAACCTTAGCCTTACTACAGGATATGTACCTGAACACTGGCGTACAGCAACAGTGGTCCCACTCCACAAAGGGGGTACCTCTACAGACCCTGGGAACTACCGCCCCATAAGCTTAACCAGCCTGGTCTGCAAAGCTATGGAAAGAATCATTTTGGAACTCAGAGACATAGGGGACCTACAGACACTTGACCCCACCCACTTCGGCTTTGTAAAGGGCAGATCCTGCCTTTTGAACCGGGTTGACTTTTTCGAAACAGTCACTAGAGCCATTGATGAGGGCAAAGCAGTCCATACAGCCTGCCTGGACTTGGCTAAGGCCTTCGACACAATACCCCACTCAGGCATCATAGATAAGCTCACCAGCTTAAACGTAAACCCTTATGTCACTAGATGGGTTGCAAACTGGCTAAAGGACAGAACCCATAAAGTTAAAATCGCTGGAGCAATGTCAGACTCAAAGCCAGTCACAAGTGGTGTCCCACAGGGATCTGTCCTGGGACCCCTCTTGTTCGGTATTTATTTCTCAGATGTTAAAGCAAACATGGGAGGGTTGTGGCTGACAAAGTTCGCAGATGACTGCAAACTAGGCGAAATAGTAGATACACCAGCAGACACATACATCCTACAAAAAGGCCTCACAGAAACGGACAACTGGTGCCGGAGTCACGGCCTTAAACTAAATGCCAAAAAATGTATAATCATCCCCTTTGGGAAAAACAAAGTACCCACAAATTATCACATAGACAGCAACCCACTGAGTACGGAAAAAGTAATCAGAGACCTAGGGACCCAAGTCGACAGCGACCTCTCATTTGACATCCACGTTGCCAAAGTGGTTAGAAAAAGATTCTACCTTGCACACCTCATCATGAAGGGATTCACATCCAGATCCAAGGATGTCATTGTACCCCTATACTCCTCCCTCATCAGACTCATGATTGAGTACAATGCCCCATTTGGTATGTACCTCACCAGGCATTTGCAACAGCTGGAGAGACCACAAAAGTACCTCACCAAGAGGATCAAGGGTCTCCAACATATGTCTTATTCTGCCAGACTAAAGAAACTCCAGCTCTATTCAGTAGCATACCACCTGCTCAGAGGTGATCTCTGCCTGACGTACAAGGCCATGTCCAATCAGGATCGGATGGATATGCTCCACCTCAAAAAATCCAAATCCATCAGGACCACACCTCAAAAAATCCAAATCCATCAGGACCACAAGAGCTAAAGACTTAAACCTTGGCACAAGTATGAATAGGACATGCTGGAGGGATAGAGTCATAACCCAGAGGCTTCCCATGCTTTGGAACAGGATCCCAGTTCATGTTAGGCAGAGCCCCTCACTGACTCTCTTCAAGAGAAATCTTGATGAGTGGATGGGAGATCGTAAGTTTACCCCAGGGGTCACATCTGTGTCACTGCTAGGCAGGGGCACAGTAAACTAATTCTATTATATAAGGGGGCCTTCATTGTGTCACTACTAGACAGAGGCACAGTATTCTAAATCTATTCTGTGCATTTTTGTGCATTTTTGTACCATTTCATGGGGTGGCGAAAGCCACATCACTATGGCTAGGCTTACAAATGCCCCAGGGCAGATAGCCTAGTACTAAACTATGAAACATCCGGTCAATACACCAAAAGACTTTACCACGAAGAGGTGTTGTACATCGCACACATGCTCGCACCTCAAGGTGTAGGGCATAAAAGTGACATAAGAATGCACACACTCAGAACAGAAAAAGCCACAAGATTAACAGAATGTTCCTTGGGACATGGAAGAACATGTGCATTCAGGAGTAGAAAAGAGAGACGATCCCCATCAGCCAGGATGGCAAGAAAAGGCTAGAGCAGAGGGGGTAGGAGGGAGCTAGTACTGCAACTTCACAGAGAAGGATATCTACTCTTATGGTAAGATTTTACAAAACTGTACTTTGTCCTTCCATATCTCTGGTGCAGTATTCATGACAGAAAGGAGAGCACAAAAGCTCAAGAGGAAACCTGGAGGAGGATGGCACTGAAAAATCCTCTAGAAATCAATGCAGAACAGCCCTGGCCAAAGCCAGCTCTAGCCCTGGAAATAACATTCAACTTATAATGCTTAGTGAAGGTATGGAGAGAAGACCAAGTAGTCAAGGATGGAATTGGTATCCAGCCCTTTGAAAAAAGCACCACAGGAAGCAATGACCCTGGTAGAATGAGCTTTTACTCATGAGTAAAGACATTTACAATGAAAAGACTAAAAAAGAAAGGGCTTTAAATATCCAGGAAGAGACGGTCTGCTTAGAAACAGTTAAATCCAAAGACCTGGGATAAAAGGAAACAAAAAGCTACTCAGATTTGTAAATAAATTTAGTTTTATCCAAATAATATCTGAGCTGTCGAAGCAAATCCAAGGTGTGAAGAACCTTCTTATCGGTAAGACTGCAGAAAAGGAAAAAAGGCAGGTAAACACACTAATACTTCCCTTCTGCAGTCATCTCCCCTATCTGTGAAGTGTACTTGCTCTGTTTAAACGTCTTGGGCTGCATGTGCACCCCCCACCCTACAAACCTGAATAAGTACTATTGCTGAAGTGCAATTCCAGTGAAAATATTACAAAGGATTCTCTGCAAGCACGGCTTTTCTTCAAATTAAACGCAATGTAGGTCTTAACTTTCAACATAAAGACTTAATGTTAATGCCTTTATATACTGAGTTTGTTTTTGTTTAAAGCCTGCACACTTGCAGGGGACTGTCTAGCTAGCCCAGTTTTCCTAACTCCAATCCTGTAAGACCCCATTTCAGACTATAGTTGAAGACACACTGCTGGGTTCTGTACCTCTGAGTAGCAAGGCAAAATTTAAAATTGTTATCTATGGCTTTTACATCCAACTGTGCTTTTTTCCCCCCAGTTTCATCTGTGACCAGTCAATATTGGACTATTTTTGTATGGCAATAGCTATCCACTTCCAAACTAAACTGCACTACCCCAGAATTAGTAACACCAGAAATAATTAATTTGTGCTAGTTTAGTTCCCCCCTTGAACTGTACTGCCATTTACTTAACTGCAGTTCATCTATTCTCTTGGTACTTTCTCCATATCACTTACCTACAGTTTGAGTCAATTGATTGATTGTTTTTATTTGTATGAATTGACAATTTCCATAATCTGGTTGAGAGACCTGTCAATCACTCCCACAGGACTCCTCCTGCAATTAGTCCCTACCCTCCTCCCCTACTAGGAATGCATAGGACAGAAGTTATATAAAGGCCTGTATTCTCCGTTATCCGATTGTTTTCCAGCCCACAACCCCTCCTAAGAGCAGCTAACAGGTCTCTGCCTGTTTCGCTCCCCACCCTGCCCCCAATTCTCACCCACCTCCAGTGGTCCTACCTTTATTAGAACAAACCCCTCCCATCATTTTTACCATCAACGACAACACTACTCCCAACTCTTAAATCCACCATTTTCCCACTACTACCCCTCCTCTTCTGCTAACATGAATAAGCATACCATACTTATACTCTTTGTATACCCTCTCTTTGCATATCTTACCAAAACTCCATTATACCTCCAGTCAACCACTTCCACTGTACAACTATTCACTCCATCACTCATGACTCACCCTCACTCTGCTCCTCTCCCACCAACTCAAGAACAATCCTTATGCATCCCCCACATATTCTATCAACTAAAATACTAAAACTAAATGCATCCCTACAAGTTAACAAAATAACCCTCCCACCACATGTTACCGACTGCACCCAATCATAAAGTTTCCCTAAAATGCAAACTCTTTCACAAACGATAAAACTAATAACCTCATGCATATCAAAACTTGCCCTCAATGGAGACCATCCACCCCAAGCCTGGCCCCTCCATCTCCAACCCCACTTCTAATAATCAGACTAACAACCACATCTCTCAAATCCCAGCCAGTAGAAAACCAAATGACCTTCTTCTGCTAAGTCTAAATATCAGCCAACAAACTCCATGCCACCATAAACGTATACTCCCCAGATATAATCATCCTGACAGAAAACTGGCTAAAACCTCATATTACCAGTGAGCAAATCCTCCCAAACGGTTACAACATACTAAGACTAGACCGACTAAACAAGAAAGGAGGTGGTATAGCTATAATATTTAAATAGCATCTAAACATCCAGATTCTAAACTCATCAGCTCCCCAAATTGCCAATGAAGAAATAATATATACCAACCTGAAAATAAACCAAAATAAAACCAACATAATAGGATGTTACTTCCCACCCCTACACGAGAAAACCTCTTCAGCTGGACTACCCACCATCTCTCAAGAGACCATAAATTTTAGGCGACTTCAATACTGATTGGCAATCCTGTTGCGGCAAACATCCAACCCAGCATCTAAACCTTCATGGCTTCACCCAACTAGTCCAGTCACCAACCAGAATAAATAAAAACACCAACAAGCACACTACCCTGGATTAGATACTAGTCAGCAAGATTCCCCAGTCCTATATAGCAGGCTGCCTATCAGATAACCCCAACATTCCTACTCAAAAGACACCTATACCAAGTTAAACCAGTCATCTACCGTCAAATACATAAAAAAACTACACTTTAACCCAATCACATTCATCTCATCCCTCAAAGAATGTAACTGGCACCCTCTAAATTACCTCAGCCTAGATAACGCAGTCCAATTTTTCAATACTACCTTCCTAAGAATTCTAAATAACCATTCCCCCATAAGACTTACCAAACCAAAGTCCAACCCTCCCCATGGCTACAGAAAACCACTAGGTCAGAAATGAAAAACAGAGATAAAGCCTGGGAGCACTGGCGCAAAACCAAAGCCCGCTCAGCTAGACAAATTCCTTGAACTACGCAATAGTCTCAAAAAGCTAATAAAGGAGGACAAAATCCAATACTACCAGTCTGCCCTCAACTCCTCCAGCACAACCCCAAACAATTCTGGACCTCCATAAACTCCATCCTCCACCCAGGTAAAATCAATACCCCTTACAGCTAACATTCCTCACTCCTCAGAAAATATTGCTACCTCATTCAACACACACTTCACACAAACCGGACTATCACTAGCTAGACAACACAACCCCCCCCTCCCCTACACCCACCACCTTCACCCAGTAATCTCCCGACACTCTTCTCATTTTCTCCCATTCCTATCTCTGACATAAGAAAACTCTTAATTAAACTTAAACCCACAAAATTAGCAGCAGACAACCTCCCAAGTCAATTCCTACAAATTGCAGCCGACTTCCTACCCTACCCAGTATCCATCTTGATTAACCGATCTCTATCAGAATGCTACGTCTCTACACTATGGAAAATATCACACATCATTCCCATTCACAAAGGCGGCCCCTCCACAGAACTAACCAACTACCGCCCCATATCAATTCCATCTCCACTCTCCAAAATACTAAAGAGATGCATTCACTCTCAAATCTCGGACTACCTCCTTACTAACAACCTCCTTTCTAATACTCAACATGGTTTCTGACCAAACCATAGCACCACCACTGCCTTACTCTCTTTTACTAACACTATCCTTCACCATAAAAACAATGGCCATCTCTCCTCTGCATATATATATATATATAAGATTTATAAAAGTTTTATATAACATAAAATGTTTTTTAGTAAGTTACATATGGTAAAGTTAATAGAAATGAAAGTTATGTTGTAATCCTTAGTTATTGAGGAACACAGCATTTCACTTGACAAAGAATGAAAGCAAGATGCAAAAATTAAGTTAGTGTCAAACAACGGTTTTTAAAAGAAAACTGTATACACACAAGTTGTTTTAGAGAGTAAGTCTTTTAAAGTTTGGTAACTGTGAGACAGTAATAGTTTTAAAATAATACTGCAATGTCACATTTAGCATTGGTTTAAAGAAGATGTTGAAATAATATGCAACAATTGATTTTAACATTGATTAATGAATTCTGTGATTATATAATTAATTGAATGATTAATCAATCTGTAACCAGTATATAAACAAGTGGTTAGAAGTACACAAAGTATCTTGACAAAGCCTGGGAGGTCCCAGGTGAAAGCGCTTGAGGAAACTTTGTTGTCGTGGATTTATTTGGTGCTTATGTTCTTAGTTTTGTGAAGTGTGCAGTTTCGTATGTGAAGGCACAATAAACTTTTATATCCAAGCTGCTGGACCATTCAGAACTTTATTTTACCTGGCTGGTAAAGTTTTTGTTGCTTTGGAGAAAGATTATTCACATATCCATGACCATAAACAAAGTCCACCAAAAACTAGGAGCCTTATACAAAAATAAGCAACTCCTCACCAAAGCAACTAGTATTTCAGTTATACATTTGCACCTCATCTCCGCCCTACTTTATGCCTCTCCAATATATACCAACCTAAGGCAATGCGATCTAAATAAACTAGAGACCTGCTACAACAAAATCGTCAAATTCGCCACTGGGGCATCCTACCACAGTCACCACCGTCTCTTACTTATTGAGCTAGGCTGGCTAGAACTCCCTCACTTTCTTCAATGGTATTAAAATCGCACTCGCCCACAAACTGGTTAACCATCCTCTAAAGGTCCCATCCCTCCAGTATCTACTCCAACACTATCTCACCACCAGACTACTACGATCCAGCAACAAAAATCAATTACAGGTTACTAGAGCCAATAACACTGCTGGAGAAGCACTATTCTCCAGTGCTATAGCCAAATTATAGAACCCCCCCCCCCACAATAACCTCTCTACCATCATGCACCCACTTCAAAGCTTTACATAAAGCGCACCTAAAAACATGCTGGCTATGCCCTTGTAACTCTCCCCTCTAACTTCTCCCACTCCATCTACCCTCTACCTCTCTTCCACCCCACAAACTACCTTTGATATTTCCATGCCTGTCTACTTATTATATGGCAGTAACTTCTTATTGTAACAATTGTTAGCATCTGCTATGACTTTGTGGACAGAACAAATGCTAGTTATCTACTGAATGTACTATGTTCTTCATCTTAACTATGATTGTAATATTTTAATTGCTAGGATTCTTCATCTGTATCTATGTCTGTAATTATATTTTAATTTGTTGAGCTTTTCTCCCCGGACCTCCGCTGAAAATGGACCTGCGTCCAGTCAGACATTCCCGGACAATAAATGTAAATAAATAAATAAATGAATAGACTAAGGGATACTTCATTGGACCACCGTGGGCATAAAGGACTAGTACAAAGCCATAGTAAACCACCAAGACCAAAATAAAATAAAAACAATGCAAGCCAGTAAGACCACAGGTTTAATAAAATAAATTCTCACTAGCACCTCTGCTCAAAGCCTTTGAAGAGTAGTAGTACAAAGCCAACCTGTCTCTGGGGAAAACTACGAAAGGAGGTATAGCCATGAGAGCCTGAAGTGGGAGCCAAAAGAACAGTCTTCCAAGTTCAACATTGCTCAAAAGGAACCTGAATCAATTTTCAAGTATTAAGCTGAGGTCCTAGGAAGGCAAAATAGGCTTCCTGGGAGGCCGGATATGAAGGACACCTTTAAGAAATTGCTTGACTTCAAATCTAGAAGCAAGAGGAGGAGTTGAGGGCAAACCAGCAGAAATTGCCAACCGATGAGCTTTAACTGAAGAATATGTCAACCCAGCATGGAGCAGATCACACAATTTAGACATAACTAGAGGAACCTCCACAGATAGGGTATCCTAATGAAGAGAGAGGAACGAGACAGAAAATCTCATCCATTTGGACAAATGTGATTTCCTGGTAGTGAGCTTCCTGGCCTCCTGCAGGACTCAGAGCATGTCCTCAGAAAAGAGGTGCCTAAAAGGGATCAAAACGGTGTCACCCAGAGTCAGATGAACAGAGTCTTCGTAAGGAGTATAAGAAGCCTCAGGAGGGTCTGTATGTTCTGAATCATCAGAGGAATCATCTGAGGATACTGGCTCAGGGGGCTCTGCTCTAGGCCTCTTTTCTGGTGGAGGGAGAGAGGCCCTGTCTGGATGAGGCTGGGCTCCACGAATTAAAGAGATGAGATCCTCAGCCAAAGAAAGCATATGGGAGCTGGTGCTGGGCCTGTGAGAGGGGGGCTTGGCAGGCACAGGCTTTGATGCTTTGGCTGCTTTAGCCCTGGCAAAGGCCTTAATAGACATAGCTGGAGGAGGCCTAGCAGCTCCACGTGCAGGGGTTGAAATATCCAGGGGAATGGTGTCTGATAAATCCTGTGAAACCGCAACAGAAGGTTGGATTTCAGAAGCCGTTTCTACCAGGTTAGAAGAGGCCTCGGTAGAAGGCATGTTATCGGCTGAAGAAAGAACCGCTTGCTCGGTTTCGGCCAAAACAGAGACACTCGTGGTTTGCTTAACCGCAGTTTCGGCCGAAGCCGCGGACCGCGAGTGTCGGTCCTTTTCTTTGCGTTTTTTGGTTATTTGCATAGTCGGAGGATCCGACGGCATAATGTAGGCAAAATCGGAGCCGAAAATCTGTTCAGCAAAGTCCGATCGACGTCTAAGCGTCCGCCGGTTAAAAGAAGCACAGGCTAGACAAGCTGCTACGTCGTGGTCTGGGCCTAAACAATGTATGCAATAGGAGTGGAAATCTTTATGAGGTATTTGTTTCCCACAAGATAAACAGTTATTAACTTTCTCTGACATTGGCTGAGGCAAGAAAGAGTCCCCAACGGGGTACTTAGCTTTATAGAAGTCTTCGAAGTAGTATTCGGTAGTAGTAATCTCTGGATCTGACCGACCGGCACTTGCAGAATGCTTCGGGCGCCACGCGGCAAGAAAGACTGGGGAAAATGGTGTCGGCTGATGCCTTTATACCCGAATAACTGCCGCAATGACGTCGGGTGAAGTGCGACACCAGCCGAAGCCAGACCCAGACTTTGGAATCCGGCCGACCGAAGGGCTGCCTGACGACAGGACAACCCATTTGTAAAGACTGCAGATGCATCCTTGAAGGACATCAGTGGAGAAGTAAGGATGGATAAGAAGAACCTTGTCTTGTGAGAGAAGGTCCACCCGGTGAGGTAACTTGTGGTGACTGCCCTGACCAAGTAAGAGAAGGGGGGACAAAATGCTATCTGGGCCAAAAGGGAGTCACTAGCAAGGATTTGTGGAGAGTCTTGTGTAACCTTGTACAGCACTAGTAACAGTGGAAGGGGTGGGAAGACGTACAGAAACTTCCCCTTCCAAGGAAAAGACAAGGTGTCCATGTTCCAAACCAGAGGACTTGGGACTCTGGAACAGAACAGAGGAAGGTGTCTGTTCAGAGAGGAGGCAAAAAGATCTACTAGAGAAATACTCGACTGATGGATGATGTCCAAGAACACATCTCTATGAAGCATTCATTCATGAGCTTGCCTGCTGGACCTGCTCAAAGAGTCTGCCACGAGATTACATTCCCTCGAAGAACAAATGGCTTAAAAAGCCATACTTGACAGCTAAATCTGAGACCTAAAGAGAAAGTATGACCTTGTACTCCCTTACTTGTTGACATACCACATCATTGTGGTATTGTCTGAAAATTTTGAGGGGCCCAGGATGAAACAAGGAATGAAAATCCTGAAGAGCTGGAAGCAAAGCCCTCATTTCATTTACACTAATGTGGTCTAACCTCTGATGCAGAGGCATGAGACCCTGAATCTTGAGAGAGCCCCTGTCTGCGCATCTGTAAAGAGCTCTTTAGTTGGAACTGGAGTCTGGAAAGGAAGCCCCGGGTTGAGAGAAAGTAGACTAATCCACCACTGAAGCTTGACCTTAAGACAAGAAATGAAGGGGACGCAGAATGGGGGGGGGGGGTGACCATGCTGAAACCACAGTGACTTGAGGTACCACTGAAGCTTTCTCATATGGAGCCTGGCCAGAGGGAGCATGGGAATGACAGAAACCATGAGCCAATTGACCCTGACAAAGTCCCTAGCTGTGAATGTAGTCAGTAGGAAAGAATGGAAAAAGGCAATGAGAGACTGGGCCTTGGGGGCAGACAGAGATGCCACATGGGGATGGTTTGGATCCTAAACCAAAGAAAATAAGATCCTGACAAGGAGTCAGAGCGGATTTCTAAAAGTTTGTGGTGAACTCCAGACTCTGAAACAGGGAAATGGTATACTGGAGATCCTGAAGCAGAGCATCAGGGAAGGAAGCATGAATTAGCAGATCATTCAGATTAGGAAAGATATGAACCCCTCTCAATCTGCAAAAGGAAATGACAGGACCAAGGCATTTGGTGAATACCCTTGGGGCAGTAGAGAGGCCAAAGGGCTCAACAGAGAACTGACAATGCAAGGAAAAAAACTGAAAAAAAATTTTCCTGAACTGGGGCTGGATGGGGACATGAAGGTAGCCATTCTGGAGATCCACAGAGACAGAAAGGCCTGGGGTAGTAGAGGGGGGGGGGGCAAGGTCTGAAGAAACAATATCTGAAAGGTAGAAATCTTGAGAAAGGTGTTGAGCTGGGAAAGGTCCAGAATTGGTCTCCAAATGCCCTCCCTTTCTTGGAACCAAAAACATTCTGGAATGAAAATCCCTCCCTACCTGGGCATGGGGGACTGGTTTTAATGGTGCCCTGGATCAGAAGAGAATGAAACACATCTGGGAAAAAAAAGGAAGTTGTTTCAGAGGAGGTCGAGGGATGTTCAGAAGGAGAGGAAGGGATTTACAAACCATGAAATATCCTTGGCAGATAATGAACAGAACCCAAGAGTCTGCTGGTGTCCTTAACCAATTTGGAAGAGACAGGGAAAGACAGAGAGGACAAGGAAACCTGGCCAAGGGAAAGGGGAAGCAAACTGTCAAATGGAACCCAGCTTATCCTGAAAAGGTGGTTTCTGGAAAGTAGGAGTTTGAGTAGACTTTGCAGGAGGCACACGTCTAGAACTTTTTTTTTTTTTTTTTTTTTAACCTTTGAGTGGAGGGCGAGACTGAGAACAAAAGCAGATTTGGAGGGGTAATGCATCTGAAACTTGGAACAGAAAAACAAAAATGTTTGAACTACTGCATGACTTTGCCTTTAACCTGGAGAGACTTAAAAAGTTCAGCAGCAGGTGCACCAAAAATATTTTTATTATCCAAAGGAGCAGCCAAGAGTTTGGCTTTAATGTCCTCATGTAGAACCTAAAGACAAAGCCAAGAGTAATGTCTCATAACGGAACCAAATGCAGCAGCCCTAGAGGAAGCATCTGCTGCATTTAATGGAGTGGTGAGCAACTGGAAGGTGGAACCAACATGGTAAGGGTAGAAGCCTTCCCCTAAGAATGCAGAAGGCCAGAAATTGCTTGAGAAACCTGAGAAAAAAGGGGCCAAAACATACCAGGTCACACGAGTCTGACAGTTAATGCCCATATAAGATAAAGTGGCAATAATATAAACCTTTTTGCCTAGCCTCTCCATGGCCCTCCTATCCTTATCTAAGGTAGCGACCTAGTAGAGGCAACAGCTTGGAGAGGTTGTCAGAAGACGCACTACATAAAGATCAGTAGAAGGGCTTTTATATAGAAATTTACATTAATCAGGCTCCTTGTAAAACCGGTCAAGTTTCTTGGGAACTGGGGGCTGAGAAGCAGAGTCCACAGAATCTGCTGCAAATGTATCCAGGAAGGTCTAAAGGGGAATCTGGACTAACAAAACACTCTTCCTCTGAACCATAATCCAAGGGGAAAGGGATTTGAGAAGAGTAGACCAAGGACTCTTCCCCAGAATCTTAATTCTCAGAGTAATCCAGTTCTCTAGGTCTTTTGAGTGAAATACCAGGAAGGGGCAGACACAAAGACCCCTTCAGAAGGCTTTAAAACTATTCTAGCATTAAACTACCCCCCCCCCCCCAAGTAAAATCATGCCATCCACTTTGGAGATCTTTAACTGCAGTGGAAATGGTCTCGATTTCCTGTTTCTTTTTATGCAGGAAGTCTGCACGAAACATCTTGGGAGGGTTAGACCCTTGGTGGCACAACTGTAGTACGGATCTCCTCCCCAAGATCTGCGGAATCCCCCTCATATATAAACAGCAGCAGTTCCCCTCAATGTCAGGAGCAGACATTTGTAAAGCCTCTGAGAAGTCAGATACATGCCGGGCCCTCCAACACGGCCATGACAGGGGAATCTGAAGCGACTACTAGACGATCCTCTGGGCTTTCGCTAGCCGAGAGAGAGACAGAGAGACATCCAAGGGGAGACAGGACAGCAGCCATGTCAGACCCAAGCTTTTTGGTTGTATTCTTGGCTAACTGCTGACCCTCTGGATGGGAAGTCTCTGCCACAGAACCTTGAGTCACAGTTTAAGATGCAGTTTCAATGTAAATAGATAAAAAGGAGAGAAGAATACGTTATGTCTTGGGGACAAAAGCTTGGTAGACAAAGCACAGAGTATGTTCATGGGAAACCCTCAAAAAGAAGAGACATGGTCATGATTGTCTTTATGGGAAATCTATCGCCTACACTGCCATTTTCCCTTTCTGAATGACATGAAACTAAACCCTAACGAAAAGGAGAAACTCCAATGGGGAACTTACCTGAAATACAGCTTGGTAACTAGCACAGCAGAAAAGCGTTCAGATTGACGTTCAATAATGGTTTGGACTAGTGACAAAGAGGTTCCAGGTGTGTGCATCCATATGCCATCTTTATGCCTGTGCTTTGCACGGGGAGTGTACACCTGTAAGTACTAAAGGCTTTGAATTGTTGGCCAGGAATTGGGCTATTCTTGGCAGGAGATCCATTCTGTTCTAAATACTGCAAGTGTGATATGGAAGAACTTCAGTAGTTCCTGCCTGGCTCTCACCACTGCTATGATGACAGTCTCTCAGCGGAAATGCAGAGACCCATCATAAAGTGGGGTAATGCAAGACAAGAGCGAATCTCGAACATCACTCTTCCTCTTTAAACTTCTATTTTTGGAAGGGAGGCAATTCCCCCATATCGCCTGAACTTCTTCATACTTTCTTTGAGATATGGTAATCACAGAGTTAAGGGAATATTCTGAAAAATGGGCATCTCAGACTTTGTATATGTAAGTCACTTTTCTCCATGTTTTGGGACTTGCTTTAGAAGGTCCTGACATTTCAAATGGTTAGAGTTAATCGTACTTCCTTGCAAAGTTTATATTGAACATTCTGATCAAATTCCTGTAAATTAACAGCCTTGGCTATATTTGAGGTGTCTTGTACACAAACCTACTGTATATGATCTGTAAGGGTTTCCAATTGAACTTTATCACAGAGAGAATTTATGGAATTTTTGAAACTTATAAATACCATCAGCTTCATTTTACCCTCCCTGCTGAAGCATCTTTTTGTGCATGTGATGTTATGAGGTAGTGCCATCTGTACCAGGGAGAGTAAGGTAGCACATGTGTACATATGCCAGCACAGCCAGCTGGAGTTCAAAAAAGTTTGATTAACTCTCTGATTTGTACAGATGCCGGTGTTAAAAATGTTTGCAAAGTTAACAGTGTTGAAACTGTATAGATGTATATTAGGTTGTACTGCTGTAACTGATCAAATGTGAATGTTTTATTAGGAAACCCTAGAAGGGTGGAAAGTTTGAAATTGTGTTACAGTTTTCAGATGCTGCCACAGATCTTAGTAAAGGTGTGTGTGTGTGTGTGTGTGTGTGTGTATTGTGTCAGAGTCAGGTGACCAGAGGTGGTGTCATCCTCTAACCAGCATCTGGTTTCTTCAGAACCCTAGCAGCAGCACTTTAGAATCAGATAGGAATGATTTCTGACAGGACATGCAAACCTCACACACCCACACAGTCAGTCACTCAGTGAAACTGATTAGAGACAGTGAGACATCATCTGGCTTTTGCGGTGGTAAGATACTCGGCACACGCTTGCCTTGCTTAGTAGGTAGTCAAGGAGCAGTAATTCTTTAGCTAAACGGGGACATCTAGTGAAAATAGTTTAGTACTGTCAGTGAGAAACTATAAAACTATTTTTTTTTTTGAAATCTATGTATTTGAAACTCTGTATTCAGTATTCTCTTATTTAATAATAAATAAAACAAAAACATTTTACTTTTTATTGTGGGTGGTCCTTTAGAGAACGCTTTTAACATCTTAAGAGTACTTATGCTTATTTTGGTGACACTGTGGCTGCTCCTGAAAGCCTTGCCACTCTGGCCACACACTATTATTAATTGTACACCATATAATTGGGTACCCTTTGTAACAGCCTTAAAATAGCTCACTGGTGGCAGCCTGACTACCTCAGAGTCTGGGCAGAAAACGGCACAGCTAGTAAATCTGTGCCAGCTTTTCCCAGGTGTGTATGTGCATGTGTGAAACTCAAACATTCAAGTGTGTGCGTCAGCTACTGGGAACAGGGACAAAGAGCTCCAAGGTGGTCAGTGTGGAGTTTTGTGTGGGCCTGAAGACAGTAACAGAGTCCAGCCCCAAATCAGGAGAGTGCTCCCTGTATACACTTAACAGAAACTGTGCTTGGTGTAAGGAGCTGTATCTGAAAACACTGTGAATCCATTTATAAGTTTAGTAAACATTCCTCAGAGTGAGTGGCGAGGGTGGTCTCTCCTCGATTGCTGGTACACAGAAGGAACAATGTCACAGTGCATATTTACATACTGTTGATCTGGAAAATCACAGCTGCAATGCTATTATGAATACCATTTTTGTCCAACACAAATAGCTTATCCACAGCAAAGTACTTCAACAATAGAGCATCTGTAACTATTTTCTTGGCATTTCAAAACTGGAAAATTCTTGGGAAAAAAGCATACCTGCTTTCAGTTCTGCACATTAATTTCTTCAGACCTTGTAGATATTATTACACAGTACCAGAGTACAGAATTATTTTAATAACCATTAATAAAAAGACAAAAAATGTGTGTATTCTAGCCTCAAAGAAGTGTAGATTCAAAATGAGGATGCTAAGAAAACTGTACTGCATTACATGCAAATCAGAGTAACTAGTTCAAAAGCCTTAAATGTTCACACTGCACTCAAAGTTGCCAGTGCTGCAGGACTCCCATCTATAATCCACACTACACTAAGGATATACAAAGAGTTGTTAATAATGATGGGAGAGGATGGTAAGGCTAGGATGGGTATCCAGCCACAATATTATCCATTATATTTTGTTCTGCTTGTATGAATTGTGCCAGTAAGATATATGCAACCTCTCAAACATTTTAGTAGGTTACGTTACTCTGATTGTAGTACTGGTCACCAAAAGCCCCTGCAACAGCAATCACCTACTCAATGGAATGAAGGGAGAATGCAGGTTACCTACTCTAATAATCCTTTTTAACACAGATGCTGTCACTTCTTAGGGATGTAATATTTTTGGTGATCCACTTACTAGCCATCCAACAACTGTTGTTCTGTTGGGAAGATACACTAGTCTTGTCAGCTTCCATGGGGCAATGTCTATGGTGCTATCATTGCAATATACTTGCTAAAGGACACAGCTCTGAAGTGTCCCACACAATTTAACCAGTGCGCACAAAAGTCTCAGAGATCCACCAGGTTAACAGACTCAACTATCCTACCTGTTTTGCGTTGGTATGGATTCCAAGACAAACAAAAATCCTGACTGGGATAACTAACCAACGGATTTCAAACTAAGGTGTCATATTTAGGTGGAGAAGATTTTCCCCTCCAGAGGGACAAGGCAAACAAAAGTACTTTTCAGAAGTACTGTTTATTTCTTGGATGGATTAGTGTCCTTGTTTCATATACTCACACCACAACTTAATCAGGGTAGAGGTAGTACCCCTTGGTATAAAAGACCAGTGCTGCAGTAAACCAAGTCCTTGGATAAGAAGTAATTAAATAGCAAAAAAAAAAAAAAAAAAAAAAAAAAAACTCACTATGGATACTCCCAAAAGAAAACTTTATTCCAACAAAGTAAAATGATTTAAGTATTTAAATGTTGTAAAAGGCCCTACTTTGCACCACAGCATTGACTACGAAGTTTTCATAAAACGTATCAAAGTCCAACTATTACGGTATGTGACAACATATACAAGGAATGTGGAACACGAGAGAGATAATCACTAAGAATTGGAAGGTATCTGAAAGTGCACCAGGGCTAAGGGAGATAGTGGGTGAAAAAAACATCCTTTAATTACAGGAACTGTCCAAATTTGAAAAGAAGTTGGTGTTAGGAAGATACACCTTTAAATACAAAAGTTTTAAAATAATAAGTTGGGTCTTATATTCATGACTTAATTGTGCTAACTTTCAGTACATAATCCGTGAGAATTTTTTTGTTCATCCAATAACAAGTACAAATTTTCCTGCAATGCAATTAGTTTTGATATTTAGCTACCTGTATGAGATGTACCTCCTATGTTGGGAAGTGGAGTTGAAGATTGACAGACCAGACAACACGGCATCACTCTGCAGTATGTAGAAAAGTTTCTACTAATACTTTGGCAAAATACATGATGGACAAACAGGCTGACCATGAATTTGGCTCTGAAGGTCATACAGATAAAGAATTTGAGAGACTGGGACAAACTAAGTTAGAAATATGTGAACTAAATTGGATTTAATGATTACAAGATGATAGAACCAGGTGTGAATGCTCATGCTAGCATCAAACCCGTACTAAAAAAAAAAGAGCTTACATTGACATATTTTACAAGTCTTTCAGTATTTCTAAAATATATATATATATATATATATATATATATATATATATATATATATATATATATATATATATACACACACACACACATATACATACACACACACATACACACACATATAATGCCTACATTTTTATTTGTTGATGTAGTCACGAATAAACCACATCATGATATCAAAAATAATGTATTTTTCATAATTATTTTAAGGTTTTAACACACTGAATTGTAATACTGTTGCTTTAAAATCAGACTTGGGCTGTGTCACATTGACTGTATAACACTTATAAAATGGAGAACTACTAAGATAATTTGAAGCAATGAGGAAGGGTTTTTACCAACTTGAAAGCTTTGCTACATTTTACTTTGCTAGAATAAAGTTAACTTTTGGGAGTTTCCATAGCCAGAGGTTTGTTTATTTGTTACTCAAAAAAAAAATAAAACACCTTCAGAACTCCCCTTTCAAAATTCTGTGCATGTTACAGTGCAGTGGTGCTATAATCTGAGATTTCTTGGAGGGCTATATAACCACACTTTGTACAGAACCTCCATTCTGTAGGCTGCAAAAATATACATCAGGGGACGCTAAACCTACACTGGCCCAAGCCATTGCATGGATAACCTAAACATTTAATTGTGTAAGGTACCATTTATTATCCAAATACCTGTTGCTGCTCATTTTCTGAAGGTTTTCAATATGATGAACAGGTCTTGAAAATGGTAGGGTTGATTAAACACAATATCTTCAAACACACACACAAATATATATATATATATATATATATATATATATATATATATAAAAATATATAGTACAGTTTTGTACATACCATAAATGTAGATGTCCGAACAGGATAGCATCTGCAGTCCTAACAAATGGGTTGTCCTGTCGTCAGGCAGCCCTTCGGTCGGCCGGATTCCAAAGTCTGGGTCTGGCCTCGGCTGGTGTCGCACTTCACCCGACGTCATCTCTGCTGGTCTTCGGGTATAAAGGCATCAGCCGACGCCATTTTCCTCAGTGTTTCTTGCCCCAGATGCCAGTTGCCCTCTTGGAAAACTAAATTTTGGGTAAATGCCAATGTTTCCAAAAAAAAGGTAGGCAAATACAAAAAATAAGCATGTATGTACATATATACAAACAAATACACCATAAGAGATCCCCCCCCAGCTAGCTATTAGGAGGGTAAATACCCTAGGAATACCACAGAGGGGAAGGAGGGTGGGTAATCCTGACTGCAGATGCTATCCTGTTCGGACATCTACATTTATGGTAGGTACAAAACTGTACTATGTCCTTCAAGGATGCATCTGCAGTCCTAACAAATGGGTAGAATACCATAGCCAAACTGGGGAGGAGGAAGAAGAATTATGGTGTAGTTAGGATCCCTTGCAATACAGCAGTGGCAAACCCTGCTCGGGATCTAGAGTATAGAGGTAAGTTATAATGCTTGGCAAATGTATGCACGGAGGTCCAAGTAGCCGCCTCAATAATGTCCTTGGTAGCCACTCCTCGTAAGAAAGCTGTGGTAGTGGCTGTAGCCCTTGTAGAGTGAGGTCTTATGTTCTGTGGAATTGGCTTTCCATGGTAGGAGTAACAGAATCTTATGCAATTTCCTATCCACTTGGAGATTGTCTGTTTGGAAATTGCTTTTCCTTCCCTTCCTGTTGCATAGGCTACTAGAAGCTGGTCAGTTTTTCTATTGCCCTTGGTTCTGTCCAGGTAGTAGCGCAACTGTCTATGTACATCCAAGGTATGCAGCAGTCTTTCCCCTGTTCTGTGGATTGGGAAAGAAGGTAGGTAGGTGGATTGCCTGGTTTAGAGACACTCTGGATACCACCTTAGGCATAAATGTAGGATTAGTTCTCATGGATACTCTATCTTGATGGAAGATTAGGAAGGGTTGTACTGCCATTAAGGCCTGTAGTTCCGAAAGCCTTCTTGCTGAAGTAATTGCCAGTAGGAAAGCAGTTTTCCAGGATAGGTGTTGAAGATCTGCTGTTGCTGGTGGTTCGAATGGAGGGAGTGTCAATTTTTCTAGCACAAAGTTCAAGTCCCATGCTGGTAATGGTGGTTTCCTAGGAGGTTTTACATTCTTGATTCCTCTGAGGAACTGCCTGAGTAGAGGATGTGAGAAGACAGGGGATCGAAGCTGTATTCTGCAGAAATAGCTGATGCATGTATCTTGATGGAGGAATAGGACAGGCCTGTATGGAGAAGCTCTGCCAAATACTCCAGGATGTTGGCAATATCTATCTTTGACACATCTTTTCCTCTTTCAGTGCTCCAAATGACAAACCTTTTCCATTTCCCTGCATAGTTCCTTCTTGTAGAAGGTCTGCGGGACTCAGGATAATGTCTTTAACCCTTTGGGATAAATCTGGGTTAGTTGCTGTTATGTAATGTTCCAGGCAGTTAGTTGCAGAGTTTTTAGATTTGGATGCATGATGTTGTAGTCGCTCTGAGTTAACATCAAAGGCATCAGGGGTAGTGTCCACGTTCTCCCCAGAGACATGCTCCTCAGCAATGGATACCAGTGTTGTCTTGGCCAATTTGGAGCTATCAGAATTATCCTTGGACGCTCCTCTTTGATTTTCAGTAGTACCTTGTGCATCAAAGGAAGAGGTGGAAATGCATATGCTGTCAGGCCTTTCCAACTGAAGGATAGAGAGTCCACCTTCCATGCAAGTGGGTGGTATGTCCTTGTGCAGAATTTCTTGAGCTGGTGAAAGAGTGGGGATGCAAATAGGTCTATTTGTGGCATTCCCCATTTCTGTGTGATGGCCTTGAAGATGTCCGGGTGTAGCATCCATTCGTGAGCATCCGAGGTAGTTCTGCTTAACATGTCTGCTAGGATGTTTTCTTTTCCCGGTACAAATATTGCCTGTAACTGAATGTTGTAGCTCAGAGCCATATTCCATAGGTCCAGAGTCATTCGGCATAGGGGGTATGAATGAGTGCCTCCCTGTTTGTTGATGTACCACATGACTGTGGTGTTGTCTGTCCTTATCATCAAATGGCCTTCTTTGAGGAATGGTCTGAAATTCTTGATTGCTAGTTTTACTGCCAGCATTTCTTTTTGATTTATGTGCAGGTGCAGTTGATCTGGGGTCCATAATCCTTGTATGCATTTGTCTAGCATGTGGGCCCCCCAACCTAGGTCTGAGGCGTCTGTTGTGATGGTTTGGCTTGCTTGGAAGTTGTGCAAGGGCAAGCCTGGGTTTGACTGGCATGCTTGAGCCCACCATAGGAACTCTTGTTTCAGGCATGGGATTAGTGGTATTTCGGTTTCTAAGCTGTGCCTGTGTTGAGACCATAAATTCTTTAGGTACCACTGTAGTTTTCTCATATCTAGTCTGGCATGGGGGACCAGGATTATGCATGATGCCATGAAGCCCAAGGCCTGCAGTACTTTCCTTGCTGTTAGTTTGTTCTGCTTTGTTAATGCCAAGAAGTAAAGAGGGAGTTGTTCTTGTTTTTCTGCAGTTAGGAATGCCATCTGTTTTACTGTGTCCAATTCTGCACCCAAGAATGTTCTTGTTTGGGATGGTATTAGTCTTGACTTTTTTAAATTGACTGTGTATCCCAGGGCTTGTAGTAAGCAAATGACTCTCTGTAAGTCTTTTGTCAGCTTGCTTTTGTTGTCCGCTTGTATCAGGCAGTCATCCAGGTATGGATAAATTTGGATTCCCTGTAGCCTGCAATGAGCGATTACTGATGCCAGGCATTTTGTGATTACTCTGGGCGCAGTAGATAAGCCAAAGGGCAATGCTGAGAATTGATAATGCTCTGATCCTGCAAGAAATCTGAGGTATCTTCTGCAATTTGGTCATATGGGGACGTGCAGGTATGCCTCGAGATCTAGAGTTACCAGCCAACACTCCTTGCCCAGCATGGGAAGAAGTTGCTGTAGGGTCAGCATTTTGAATTTTGGAACAATGATGAATGTGTTTAAGGCGGACAGGTCGAGAATAGGTCTCCAACTTTTCTCTTTTCTTGGTACTAGGAAGAGTCTGGAGTAGAATCCTTTGCCCTGTTCTGTTGGTGGTACTCTTTCCACAGCTCTCATCTTTGTTAATTGAGCTATCTGTTTTAGAGCTTCTGTTTTCTGATTTGGAGGTAGGTTTGGCATTCCTCTTTTTACTGGTAAGGTGTGGAAATGAAACCTGTAGCCTTGGTCTATAGTCTGCAAAATCCACTTGTCTTTTGTGATATAGTGCCAATTTTTTGAAAATAAGGCTAACTTTCCACCTAAGGGTGCTGCTATTTGTTCCCTGGTAGGCGGTGTCAGAGCCAAGTCACTGTGATTGTCCTGTTGCAGTGGCAGTGGTTGTGTCTGTGCCTCGCTGGTTATTGCCTTGCCACTGGCGTCCTCTGTAGGCACCTCCTCTGGATTGATTTCTGCCTCTGGAACGCCTATTCCTGCCTCTCTGAGACTTAGAGGAGTCTGGAAAGGACCAATTTTTGGAAGGCCAGTTCCTGCTAAACCTTGGGGGCTGAACCTGTAAGAAATCTTTAACTGTTTGTACAGATTTTGCCTTCTCTTCCATTTTCTTCATTACTTGCTGAGCAGGAGAACCAAATAGACTGGCCTTATCCATAGGAGCATCTAACAGCTTTGCTTTAACATGATCCGCAAGACCTGTTCTTTCAACCATGCATGCCTTCTTATAACTGTGCCAGTCATGGCTGATCTAAATGAAGCCTCCAGTGCATCATAGCCACATTTTAAAGAATGGTTACTAACCTGCTGAATGTTATTCACCATTTCCAAAACATATTTCTTATCTAAGGAATCATCAGAGGACAGTTTCTTAGTTAACTGATCAAGCATAAACTCTTGGTATTGGATCATATGAAACTGACAGTTCAAAGCTCTAGCTGAGAGAGTAGCAGAGGTGTAAACTTTTACCCCATCTCTAAGGACCTGGATTCCCTTTCAGAAGGGAGAGGGTTTTGCTGAGGTCGGCTACTGCCTTAGGCCCCTGGGAGATAGTCTCAGGATCTGCAAGTGGGGCCTTGTATAGGTGGTGATGAGTGTCCGGTACCCTGTAAAACCTATCGGGTTTGGCAGGGGCTGGAGGTAAGGTATCAGGAGCAGTGCAAACATCATTAAATGCATCATCCACAACAGGCAGAACTGGAGGTATAGCTAAGGGCCTATGTTGCGGTAAGTGTAGAAAGGTCCTAAGCCTTTTTCTTGAATCTGAGAAATCTTGTCCCTGCCATTGGAATTGCTCTCTCATGGCATGTAAGGTTTCCCCAAAGGAAAATTCCTCTGGTGGAGAGGCAGAAGGAATAGATTCTTCAGCATCAGAATCTTCATAAGTAGAAAAAGGAGCCTCTGGATGGACTGTAATGTCTGAATCATCAGAAGAATCATCTGAGGACACTGGCGCTGGGGGCTCTGCTCTAGGTCTCTTTTCTGGAGGCTGAGAGGCCCTGTCTGGGTGAGATTGGGATCCCCTTATTAAAGAGATGAGATCCTCTGCCAGAGTAAGCATTTGAGAACTGGAACTGGGCCTGTGTGAGGGGGGCTTAACAGGCACTGATTTAGCAGTTTTGGCTGCTTTAGCCCTGGCAAAGGCCTTAATAGACATGGCTGCATGAGGCCTAGCAGCACCACGTGCTGGGGTAGAGACATCCAAAGGGATGGTGTCCGATAATTCTAGAGGGACCACATTACTAGGCAAAACTTCAGAGGCCGATTCAACTAGGGTAGCAGGAGCCTCGGTAGTAGTCATGGATTCGGCTGAAGATTGACCCGTTTGCTCGGTTTCCGCCGAAACAGAGACACTAGCGGTTTGCTTAACCACGGTTTCGGCCGAAACCGCGGACCGCGAGTGTCGGTCTTTTTCTTTGCGTTTTTTAACAATTTGAGAAGTCGGAGGATCCGACGGCATAATGTACGCAAAATCTGAGCCGAAAAACTGTTCTGCAAACTCCAACCGACGCCTAAGCGTTCGTCGGTTGAAGGAAGCACAGGCTAAACAGGCTGCTACGTCGTGGTCTGGGCCTAAACAAGGTAAGCAGTAAGAGTGGAAATCTTTATGAGGTATTTGTTTTCCACAAGTTAAATAGTTTTTTACTTTTTCTGACATCGGCTGAGGCAAAAAAAGAGTCCCCAACGGGGTACTTAGCTTTTTAGAAGTCTTCGAAGTAGTATTCGGTAGTAGTAATCTCTGGATCTGACCGACTGGCACTTGCGAACAGCTTCTGCTTGAGCGCCACGGCAAGAAAGACTGAGGAAAATGGCGTCGGCTGATGCCTTTATACCCGAAGACCAGCAGAGATGACGTCGGGTGAAGTGCGACACCAGCCAAGGCCAGACCTTTATATATATATATATATATATATATATATATATATATATATATATAATGGGTCCCCTTCAGTAGATCGAACCTTTAAAAGTTCGAACCTCATATGGCCAAGACCATATGATCGAAATTTTAAAAAGTTCAAATAGACTGAATGGAGATGCGCGTACAGTGCGGAATGGACTGAATGGAGATTCATGTACAAGGCCGAATGGGAAGATTTCCCTCTTCCGCAATGTAGTGCGATCTCGGAGTTAGAATATTTAAAGTAGCGGTGGGGAGGTGCAGGGGACCTTGCCTCCCTGCTACGCAAGTTTAGTTATTTTTTTTTTTTTATTATTTATTCTTTTTATTTCTGCTTCAGTTTTCAAATTTTTAAATGATCAACGTTATGGTCTCAGCCACATCTTCTTCGAGCATTTAAAAGTTCGATCTACTGAAGTAGATCCATATATACATACATATATATATATATATATATATATACACACACACATACACATATATCTACATATATAGGTTCATAGGTTCATACTAGGCTATCTGCCCTAGGGCATTTATAAGCCTAGCCAGAAAGTGTTTGGCTATCGTCACCCATTTTAAATTTATTTTGCTATGCCCTTTTTCGAGGTTAGTATATTGTGCCTCTGTCTAACAGTGACACAGAAGTGACACCCGGGGTAAACCTACGATCTCCCATCCTCTCATCAAGATTCCTCTTGAAGAGAGTCAATGAGGGACTCTGCCTAACCTGGACTGGGATTTTATTCCAGAGTGAAGGGAGCCTCTGGGTTATGAATCTGTCCCTCCAGCATGTCCTATTTATTTCAGTGCTGAGGTTCAAGTCTCTCGAGCGCGTAGCTCTATGGGATTTGGATTTTCTGAGGTGCAGCATGTCCATTAATTCCGGGTTGGACATGGCTTTATACGTCAGGCACAGATCGCCTCTGAACAGGCGGTATGCCACTGAGTAGAGCTGGAGTTTCTTTAACCGGGCAGCATATGGCATCTGT
The DNA here is from genome assembly GCF_019279795.1 of Protopterus annectens. Classification (NCBI taxonomy): domain Eukaryota; kingdom Metazoa; phylum Chordata; order Ceratodontiformes; family Protopteridae; genus Protopterus; species Protopterus annectens. The sequence continues at coordinate 1,013,570,089 of NC_056744.1, forward strand.
TGGAGCCCTATAATCCTCTTGGTGAGGTACTTTTGGGGTCTTTCCAGTTGCTGCAGGTTTCTGGTAAGGTACATCCCAAAAGGGGCATTGTACTCAATTATGGGCCTGATGAGGGATGAGTAAAGAGGCATGATGACCTCCCCTGATCTAGATGTGAATCCCTTCATGATTAGGTGGGCTATATAAAATGTTTTTCTAACCACTTTGGCCATGTGGTTGTCAAATGAGAGATTGCTATCAACTTGGGTCCCCGGGTCCCTAATTACTTTTTCTGTACTTAATGGAATACCACCTATGTGGTAATTTGTGGGCACTTCGTTTTTGCCATAGGGGATGACTATACACTTTTTGGCATTTAGCTTGAGGCCATGGCTCTGGCACCAGTTTCTATGAGGCCCTTTTGGAGGATGCTTGTGTTGGCTGGAGAGTCGATTATGGCGCCCAGTTTGCAGTCATCTGCGAACTTTGTCAGCCACAGTCCTTCCGTGTTGGCCTGTACCTCCGAGAAATATATACCGAACAAGAGAGGTCCCAGGACTGAGCCTTGTGGGAC